>NC_083285.1:57698557-57926057 GCF_963506605.1 Zootoca vivipara | reverse complement strand
GAGGAGGAATTAAAGAACCTTTTAATGAGGGTGAAAGAGGAGAGTGCAAAATATGGTCTGAAGCTCAACATCAAAAAAAACCAAGATCATGGCCACTGGTCCCATCACCTCCTGGCAAATAGAATGGGAAGAAATGGAGGCAGTGAAAGATTTTACTTTCTTGGGTTCCATGATCACTACAGATGGTGACAGCAGCCACAAAATTAAAAGACGCCTGCTTCTTGGGAGAAAAGCAATGACAAACCTAGACAGCATCTTAAAAATCAGAGACATCACCTTGCCAACAAAGGTCCGTATAGTTAAAGCTATGGTTTTCCCAGTAGTGATGTATGGAAGTGAGAGCTGGACCATAAAGAAGGCTGATCGCCGAAGAATTGATGCTTTTGAATTATGGTGCTGGAGGAGACTCTTGAGAGTCCCATGGACTGCAAGAAGATCAAACCTATCCATTCTGAAGGAAATCAGCCCCGAGTGCTCACTGGAAGGAGAAATCCTGAAGCTGAGGCTCCAATACTTCGGCCACCTCATGAGAAGAGAAGACTCCTTGGAAAAGACCCTGATGTTGGGAAAGATGGAGGGCACAAGGAGAAGGGGACGACAGAGGACGAGATGGTTGGACAGTGTTCTTGAAGCTACGAACATAAGTTTGACCAAACTGCGGGAGGCAGTGGAAGACAGAAGTGCCTGGCGTGCTCTGGTCTATGGGGTCACAAAGAGTCAGACACAACTAAACGACTAAACAACAATAACAATTGAAAGGAAAGGAAATAATGATACTGAATTGCTCATTGTAGTCCCCGGTGTGGTTCTATAACATATTAGTCAATTATTCTTCAAAAGCGACAATAAGGTGCTGCTGTAGATTGGTGGTTTCCAAATGTTCTCCCCCATGGACCACTTGAAAATGGATGGAGACTTTGGAAGACTGCTTAATGAATTTTCTGCCTGTTGTAGAAATTGTAATGCAATACACTAGAAGCTGCATGGTGTTTAATTGTATTTTTATCTATGGAATTCAAATTGTAATACAGTAGAATGCGGCATGAGAGATAAAAGTAGCAATAAAAATACAATTAAAAATCATTATGAATATTTAATGCGGACATGCCGTGGGCCACCTGAATGAAGCACGGTTTAGCAACCCCTGCTGTAGATCAAGAGATCTCAAACCTTGTCTAAGGTAAGCCTTCCTAAATGAAATTAATTTACGACATGTATATCCTGACCTCCCAATGAGTTCAGTGCTGCATACGCAGAGCTCTTTTAACCTTGTGAGTTAGGCCTTGCCAGTTTCTTGTTGAGCTCTGTAGCTGAGCCGCTCTGAGTGCTGGAGGTGCCGTTTTTCAGGATTTACCCATCTGAACTCATGCCTGCCTAGTCGGAATTTGACACATGTTCCTCCCACATCAGACTGAACATTGGAGGTTGGGGACACAGGAGTGAATTCTATCCATGCCTTGGCACTATTTAGGATGAATCAAGTTCCATGCATGCATGGAAATAGGACTCTATCCCTTTGGTAGCAACTTTCACACAGTGGTGGAGATTGGGCTTTCAAAATTCAGCGGCACCTTGTGCAATACCAAAATTTGGTGTGTCCCCTGCCTCTCACGTTCCATTCTACATAATTGTTGTGGCGCCCTCTCAGCTTGGCACCCAGTGCAGGTGAACCAGTCCCTTCCCCTCTCACTCATTTATCCTGCTGACCTTTAAAGCCCTAAATGGCCTCGGCCCAGTATACCTGAAGGAGCGTCTCCACCCCCCATCGTTCTGCCCAGACACTGAGATCCAACGCCGAGGGCCTTCTGGCGGTTCCCTCATTGCGAGAAGCCAAGTTACAGGGAACTAGGCAGAGGGCCTTCTTGGTAGTGGCACCCGGCCTGTGGAACGCCCTCCCACCAGATGTTAAGGAAATAAACAATTATCTGACTTTTAGAACAGGGGTTCCCAACAAAATTTTCTCGAGGACCCCTCATCAAGCCGCTATTGTGACAAGGACCCCCATTAATTCCTAATCCTAAATCTAATTCCTAATTCCTAATCTAATTTTTCCAGTAAGCTTAACACTGATCTTGGAAGGGTTAGGTTCAAGGGACGCTGACAATTTAGGTTCAATGGACACTGACAAGATCGGTTCGAGAGTCACTGACTTACTTGCTTGAACATCAAATGCATTATCTTCCTCTTCATCTGTAGGCCTTTGTCGTTTTAACGAACCACTTTTTAACCAACGGTCCATTTTTAGCTACGCGAACTGTAGCTTCCGCAAAAAACAACGCTTTGTTTACAAACACTACTGTTTTGCAAAGAGGCAGCGCGCGCCAGGGAGGAGGGAGGGGAATGGAGAAGACAGGGTACCTGCGCAGTAGCGCACAAATGAAGCCGACACGCGCAAAGCATCTTGGGGAGGTGAGCGTTAGTAGAATGCGTGCACTGCCTCTTTGCAAAACAGTAGTGTTTGTAAAGCGCCACCTAACGGCATACAGCAGAACTATTGCCTCTATCTAATTCTAGTTTTGCGCTAGACTCTGCTCATGCAGGAAGCGGCCAAAACAAAAAAATCTGTTATCATACGAAATATATTTAATATATTTTTTATTCTAATAGCATCTTGCGGACCCCTCTGGCATAGCTCGCGGACCCCTGGGGGTCCCCGGACCACCTGTTGGGAACCACTGTTTTAGAAGACATCTGAAGTCAGCCCTGTTTAGGAAAGTTTTGAATATTTGTTGTTTTATCACTTTATTATTATTACTAATATTCTGTTGGGAGCTGCCTAGAGTGGCTGGGGAAACCCAGCCAGATGGGCTGGGTATTTTATCTATTATTATTATTATTATTATTATTATTATTATTATTATTATTATCCTCTTCCTGGCTCCGCCAGAGTCCTGTTCCAAAAAGTCTCTCTCTGCTGTTGTGGTAGTAACCATGTTGAGTCAACTCAGCACATGCCGATATCCAGTGTCGTTGGCAGGCTGAGGGTTGTGTCCACACAGGGGTTCAAACCTGGATTGGCCTTTGCTGTGCAATTGCACAGCATAGCTGTTGGAGCATAGTGGTAACAAAGACTAACATCTGTGTGTGTTGCTGGCAGGTGTGTAACCACCTTGGTCTACAGCATCCGCTGTCCCTTGTAAGGTTGTTGGAGAATAAATGGAAGCAGGAGTGGAAATTGCTGGTGCTCACTTATTCATCCCATTTCCAGTACGGAAATCAATCAACAGCTGTTGCTGTTGCTTTCAGATCATAAAAGATAGGTAATTGATTATGTCCCCACCCCCCACCCCCACCCCCAGTTTGCCTTGTCTTTCCATTGCATTGAAAGGAATAAAGTGGAGTAACAGAATGGCAACAAAATTCACATAGTCAATTACATAAATTGCGTAAGTTATGTCATTTTGCCACGGCAAACAGCGAGACAGATAATGGTTTTTGGTGGAAGATGAACTGCAGCAGAAAGGAAGCAGTGTTGTGTGCAACAGATATAGGGAGGAAGGCAAAGTGATGCACTCTTACATCCTTATTCTCCTGTTATGAAGCCAGCACAGGCCATGTGGAATTTGTTGATCAGAAAGGTTTGTGCACCTCTTCCCTCGAAGGTTTCCAAAGGCTGGGGAAGATCTGTAGCTCAGTGGTAAAGCACCTGCCTTGCACACAAAAGGTCCCAGGTTCAGTCCCCAGCATCTCTAGGTAGGAGAGACCCCAACCTGAAATCCTGGAGAGCCACTGCTGGTCAATGTGGACATTGCTGAGCTAGATGCAATTCAGTATAAGGCAGCTATGTTCTATGTTCCTATGCCCAGTTTGATCTCTTCTAGGTTGGGTGACGTTGAGTGCTGCAACCTCTTAGTGAGCTGCTTGACCCATCGTCTAGGGGACCTGATCCCCCTCCAGATATTGGGAGTCCATTTGGAGGCCACAAGTTCCCCATCCTTGATCTAGTGCATGCCTTGCTCTGGCCTAGATGCTGCTGTTCCATTAAAAAAACCAACCCACTTCTGGGTTCTGTTCTTCTCATTTAGTTTAAGATTTGTTTATTTATTTGGTGGATCAGCTTTCCCCTACCTGGTGCCCCCCTGATGGTGTTGCACTCCAAGTCCCACCTTCCCTGAGCATTGGCCAGGCTGGCTGAAACTGATGAGAGTGGGAGTCCAACTGGCTGGAGAAGGTCAAGGTGGACCAACTTTACTTGAAACCAGGGGATTTGCTCTTCTGACCAGGCTTCTTGGATACAAGCTGTTGTTATTTTAACTCCCCAAGCTGTTAAATTAATTTAGATTAATTTAGTTGACTTATGATTGTGGGACCAGGTTGTGGGGCCAGTCGCTGACACTTCCCCATGGGGTAGAGTGCTGTGTAAGGTAGATGCTGAAGACCATGTTTGAGTTGTACTGCTCAGGAAGAACAGAGGAAGCAAGAGCACAGAATCACCAGAGATGGCTATTAAGCTAAGCACCACTGCCAGGCAAATGGACAACCATTGAGTTTGAGTCCCGCCAAGACGTAAGCTCTGTGGATGAGCAGTTCCCGTGTCTGACAAATAGGTCTATTGCCTGCCCTGTGTGGAAGTGCCCTGAAGGAGCAAGTACTCAGCTTGGGGGGGCTGCTTCCCAGTCCAGCCTCTTTCACTAGATGCCCAGGTGAGCTCTGTGGCTAGTAGCACCTTCCACCAACATTGACTGGAGCATCAACTGCTGCCGCTCCTGGATTGGGAAATATTGACTATGGTCGTTTTAAGCATAGGTAGCGTCCAGGTGCAGTTGCTCAGGAAGCTGCTGTTAGTGCACAACACTGCAGCACGGTTGCTGATAGGCATGAGATATTGCACCTCTGATAGGTGCTGGTTTCCAACCATGCCAAGTTTAAGGTCTTGCTATTGTAATATAAAACCCAAAGCCTTCTGTTTGTTTCACCAAGCCTCTCCAGACTTGGGAATAAGTTATGCCTATCTGTTTTCAAACATTGCTTCTTTTATTTGCACATCGATAATTGTTTTTATTTGTTCTATGTACGCTGCTTGGGGGCTATTTAATTAAGCGGTATATAAATTATTTGAAATAAATGAATGCATTTGTGAACAGTGGCCTCAGTTTTACCCTGAAGTGCCTCTCTGCTAGTCTTTGAGCCATTGTGTTGTATTAATCCTACTCAGAGTAGACTCACTTCAGTGAGTTAGTAGTACCCCAACTTAGTCCCATTCATTTCAGTGAGTTTACTCTGAGTAGGGCTTAGTTGGATCCAGCCTTTTTTTTTGTTTTTTGAACTGGCATGGCTTGCCCAAGGCCATTTGAGAACTGCTGGGGTGGAATCTTTTGAGAAGTGATTGTGGAGAGACACACAACCCTCTGTCTCTCTCTGTGTGTACATATAATTTTAATCATCCGTCTTCACAATTAGCAAAATGAAGTTGACATGCGCCTGAATAATAAATCTACCAGGAGTTGATGAACATAGGGATGCTGGTGATTAAGCCTCGTTGTTGTTTTGTTTATTTCTGAACATTATATATATATATTTATATATATAATCAGGGTAAACTAGTGCACCAGACAATCAGCAGAAAAATGGTTCATAACTTTAGAAATAAACATGCTGTGTGTATTATGCAAAATGTGTGCACTGAGCTGATGTCAGGGCTTGGTTAGCTGTGCAGGCACCACTAGTGCGCCCCTTTCAAACGGGAAGGTTTGCGCTCATCTGTGTGTGTTGCCAAACCAAGTTTTCGACTGTAGCACCTTTGAATTCATTAGCTCAGAACTGCTTTTAATTCGCCATTTCCCCCGAGAGCCATTAATATTTTTCTGCTGTCAGCCTGATGTTGAAGAGCAAAAGGGAAGGCGGCAGATGCGGCATTTTCATCTATTTTGTATCGTACTTTAAAATGGCATTAACTGCTAAACACAGAGAAAGAGCATTGCTACTTTTTTAAAAGGGAAAAAGGGGGGAAATACATTTGCATGTATTAAATAGCTTTGCATTAAAGTTGGTTTCAAAGATCGGCGGTGTGTGCATCCGAAAAGGAAAAAAATAATAGTTTATAATCTTCCCTTATTAGAATTAAAATTCTGTATAGATGTGTGTACGGTTATTTCATTATTTGGAACATACCAGCTGTGGGGGGGGGGAGCCACCTTGAACAATGTGTGACTGTGCTCGTGTGCACGCTCATCTGTTTTTAAAAAAGGAAGTGGGTTCTTCCCCCCATCACCAAAGTTAAAACATTTCATAAGAGATTTGAAATTGTTCCTACAATATAATGTACCTGCACTCCTAATGTGGCTATATATAGCTGACTGCCTCATTTACTTTAATGGGCTACTTGAATAACATAATCATAGCTATAAGCATGGAGCAGGGTTAGAAGGTGCATGAACCACTAATGCTTTCTGACGCTTTAAATGACATAAAATGCTCTTTAATAATGGTAAAGCTTTTAGCGCTAGGTGTCAAAAATGACTGCAATAGGAGCCTTCCCCACCAAAGCATTATTTCCTCTTTTGCTAAAGCTTGTGTGTTACAAATAAATAGCATTGAGGCCAAGGTTTTATATCACACTCGTATTTACAGTGAACTCCAAGGAGTTGTGGATTATTATTATTATTATTATTATTTTACTGTACTATCGGACAAACTCACTCCATAATATGTGCCATAGGCTAACATTTTGCTGAGCTTTATTTATTATTATATCTTATTTATTTAAGAAATTTCTATACCCTATAACGTAGTCCCGGGGTTATTGTTTCCCCCTTTCTTTATCATCTTTCCAAGAATGAGAATCGTCACTCCCTCCCACATCGAGTAGCTTTTACGTACTGTATGCTGGCTATGTAGATTTTTCTAGCGAAGGGAGAAAATAAACTATTTCCCCGCAGTTCCATATCTTTCCGCCCTTTGTAGAAAGCTTTATGACAGTAGAATGCTTATCTGCGAGTAGAGATGAAAAGCAGCTCGTGCCCCCACCCTCGCCCTCTCGGAGCATTTGCACTTTAGCATTTCCGAGAGAAGTTTAGTCTCGTGGTGAAATCAAATATAGATTTATGTCCGGGAAGGAAGAAAAATGCAAGTGTGATTATTGGGTACTGTATAGAGGGTCTCTCTTTTCTTGCCCCAACCAATCATGCCTCCTCCTCTCATCTTTTTTTTAAATTTTCTGTAGGTTATTTGGCGTTACGGGGAACTGTGCAGCCTGCAGCAAACTCATCCCTGCTTTTGAGATGGTGATGAGGGCCAAGGACAATGTTTACCACCTGGACTGCTTCGCCTGTCAACTTTGTAATCAGAGGTAGGAGAGTTTCTTAAGTCTCCTTCCATGTACTGAAACCAACTTGGCACTGACCTAGAATTTGGAGGGTATGGAGGCACAATAGCTTGCTACCATTCTCTGGGCAAAACTGGACACAGTGTACCTAAGCAATGACAGCTCTCACCTACCTCTTATCACAGCAACCCTACTCTTACACAATAATTATCTGTGGTTCAGCATAAGAGGCATGAACTTGGTGCTCCCCTTTGCCCCACATCTACGGTGATTGTATACTTTTGTTCGTGGTTTAGCGGCAAACATGGTAAACCATGGTTTGCAAACCACAGCTTGATCCTGGTTTAAGGGCAAGCCAGAAACATAGGCATCTCATTGCCAAGCTTGTGGTGGGGTGGAGGGAGCATGTGAACCCGAGGCCATTCCTGATTGTAATGCTAAAATCCATTGGTGAAAATTGCATCTGAATGCAGCTGCAAATTTGAGTGACAGCTCCATCATAATGCTATCACTATCACTGAGGCCTAGTATCACATAGAGCAAAATCTTCTGCGGCCATGAAATTATAGAGGTCCTAGCTTTTTGGAGATCCCCTTTATTGTATGTATGTGTCGGGAGGAGGGCTTGTTTAATTTCACTGCACACAGGTGGTGTAGTGACAATGAAGGCTTATTATTATTATTATTATTATTATTGACTTTGAGCATGTTGGCTTGAATCCAGACTTAGACCTAAAAAAAGCAACTGGGCTCTAGTAAGTCATCGCTACTTTTAGACTCACTGAAATCACTTGATTCTTCTCTGAGCATGACCTGGACAGTTTCTTTTGGAGTCTCAGGTTAAAATGTTGCAGGGTTGCGAAACTTAAAAACTCTGCTGGACCCCAACATTCGCAGAATATTATTATTCAGTTGTCAACTTTTCGTAAGTGCCGAAATACACGTTGGGCTGTATCCACTTGCACAGCAGACTTCCATGAGCACAAAAGAACTTCCTCTTCTCCTGGCCCTTCTGGCCATCATGTGGCCCCTCCAAGTCAGGTTTCAGGGAGGTGTTAGTGGAGGAGAAGAAAGGGGCGTCTTCTTGGATGAGTGGAACTTTGCTTGCATAACAATGGGTACAACCCATGTTTTGGAAGAAGGCACATGTTAAATATGTTATAAAATACATAAAAATGTTTGTTGAGGTGGCTCTCCTACTTCCTGAAGCTTAACTGGCTTAACATGGAAGCCACTAATGGAATCATGTGGTAGCATCCCAACCATGGCGTCACTGCAACTAACCTGGACTGGAGTGGGGCAGTGTCAGGGACTGGCAGGACGCTGGAGTCCCACTCAGGAGGGGAGGAATAGTGGTCTGTGGGTTCCTGTACCAATCAGGAGGCAAGAATCAGAGGCAAGGGAAGCTTCAGAGTGGAGGAAGAGGCAGGCCAGGCCAAGAAAGGGCTGGGTGCTTCCCCACCCTCTCCTGCACCACTCTCTCCCAGAACCAGAAGGGGACTGAAGCAGGAAGAGCAGAGGCAGTTTCCATGCAGGCGTAGTCTCCAGCTACCTATGCACACCCTGTCAGGGGAAGGTACATAAACTGGTGGAAAGGGAGTGGTCTCCAGCTGCTGCAACAGCTCCATACAGCACAAACCTGGAAGTAGCTGCCTAGATGCCAGATTGGTGTGCAGAGGTATCCAGAGCTGTAGAAGCGACTGTAAGGGTTGTCTTTTACAATACCTTTGGGCTGTACACGTGCCCTGGCAGAACCACCAGATTGGTTCCAGTGCTTGGTGTGCTGGTGGAGCCCCAACCTCACAGCTGCCCAGCCCTACCCCAACGGCATGCGGGTAAGCTGCAGCAACCCCAGTGCCGGGAGGGCAGTTCTGTGGCTCTGCCTCACCACATGGGCTGCTCTTGTGGAAACAGAACTGAATGATGGGTAAAAACAGGGCTAGCCAATGGGGCGTCCTCTAGATGTCCTTGGACCATAACTCCCATCAGCGCCAGCCAGCATGGCCAATGGTCAGCTGATGACGGGAGTTGTAGTCCAACAGCATCTAAAGAGTGCCACATTAGCTAGCCCTGGGGTGTTTTTTTTTAAAAAAAAAAACCCACAAAGTTTCAGGGAAATGAAATGAATGGATTTGCCCGTTTCTCTAATGTGCGGGGTAAAATAATGGAAGAGGCAGCCCATGCTGCTCCGCTTCGTTCCGTAGCGACATAGTGAGTTTTAAAAGCACACAGGCACACATACAGCTGAGCATCCCTCATGCAGTGTGAATTGTGCAGCTGCCATAATTATAGCTTTCTACAATTACATTCTAAAACAAAGCCAAATTGACCTTTTTCATCACGATGTGCAGAAAATTAAAATATCAGACAAGTAATAACCACTGTTTAAACTATATAATAATGCTAAGCAATTAGAAGTTACAGGGCCATTTACAGTTCCTATACATCAGCCTTGTTTTGGTGCAGAACTAAAGAGTCTGCATTCAAAATAAGGTCAGCCTTACCCTACCAGTGGAATCCATTCAAGTACGAAATAATTGCATACTCCTTTGAATTGAAACTCTTAAAGACTTTCCCCCATCCTTATTGCTCCAAACCACTGTTCTAGTGTCATTATTAAAACTGTCTAATACGTTCTTGTTGTTCGCTTCATTTATTGCATGTCGTAATGGGCCTGCATATCTTTAGCGCTGGTTATGCACAATTAGCACTTAGTTACTGTCTTGTCACTTCATCCCGTACAAGATAAACTTCTTTAATGCAAGAAGTCGGCTAATCTTTATCAGTCAAGCAAGGCAGATAATTTTTGTTAGCCACAGAACAAAAGACGATGGGCTTCTTTTTCAGTGCATAGAGGTTTTGGATTAGAGACAGGTTTTCTTTTTAAAAAAAGATAGTGGCCATCGCTACAATCTTCTCGCCTGCAAAAAAGAAAGAAAGAAGAATGAAAATACAATAATAATACAAATATTTGCAAGTATGAATGATTTGTGTAACTAGCAGAGAGGGAGATTCTAGGGGCAAAGCTAGATGTGATGTTGGAAGTTAACAGAATTGGTTTAAAATCATGGGCATACCCAGGATCAAAGCTAGGGGGAGGCACACCAGCCACACCCCTCAGCCACCCGATTGGCTAGCTGGCAATGACATGGCCAGGATCCCCCCAGGAGGCATGGTCAATGTCCACACACCCCAGAGAAAAGGAGGCCGTTTGCAAGGCAGCACACGGAGCCACCCGCGCTTGCACTCCTGCCTAGCCCGCTCCTTTAATGGCAGCAGTGACTAAAACGAGGCAGCAGCAGCGAAGCTGCCTCCGTTGAAGAAAACCTGGACCTGGACCTGGGCTAACGTCAGCCCACACTCTTTCAAGTCACAGCGAGCACAGCACAGAAAGTGCTGCCCCACAATGCTCCGCGGCACCTCATGCTGCCGTTTCGCTTCAGCCAAGCAGGCTGAGGTGGAGCACAGCAGGCAGCGTCCCTGCCTGTCCTCTCCAGCTGCCCTGCTTCTAGGGGGGCAGCTGCCCCCCTGCCCCATGCTGGGTACGCCCATGTTTAAAATCACAATTTAGCAAACAATAAAATAGCACAGGACTTTTTAATGGCCAAGTACTAACTTTCAGGTATGCTTGCATGTTGTAAAAAGTGTTGAAATAACTCTTTAGTCAAAGCCTGTTCTCACCAGAGAACAGGACATCCATCAGAGAACACCAAGAGGGCTCAAACCTCACTGGAAGCTGTACATGGCGAATTTCTCAGGCTCTTTTATGCCTGTGATCAAAAGGATCAGGTAATAGCAGATGGGAAAGAATTCTTCCTGAGACTTTGGAGAGTCACTGCCAGTCAAAGTACGATTACATAGTACTTGGCTAGATGTACAAATAGGCCTGATTCAAAAATAACAGTGTTATTTCAATTTTAAACCATGGTTCATTAGACCAAGGAGTCTTGTGCCTGCACTCAACCCCTCACCTTGCCTGGCTTTGCCTTACATCTCTGCTTGTTAAACAAATGTTTCCTGTGATGCCTAAACCAGGAAACTGTGGCTTAAGTGCTCCTTACAAATCAGAATATACAGAGAGCAGGTGCTGGGAGAGACATTTGCCTGAGACCCCAGAGAGACGCTGCCACTGAGAGTACCAAAGTAGACAGACTACTGGTTTGTGTAAGATAGCTGATGGGATCTGCAGTCCTGAAAGGTGGCAGGTTGGCCAAGGCCAATATAAGGAAATGTCATATTTTCTTCTTTGAAAGTAGAAAGTTGGAATCTACATTAATCTTGAGTGGCATTCTTCAGACTTTTTCCTGGACTACAACTCCCATCCATTTATCCCTGTCCATAGACTGACCTGGCTTGGGATAATGGGAGTTGTAGTCCAGCAACAGCTGTGGACCCAAGGTTGAAGAACCCCGTCAGTGTTGTCACTGCTACCACCACCATGTAAGCCAAGCAAGGGGTCGGGTGGGGGAAGGCCATTTCACCTTCTTTGTGAAACATGATATTGGAATAGGTTTGCAAGCATTGCCCATGGCATCCCTCCAGATGTTGCATCCCTCAGTTGTTCCTGGACTCTCATCATCCTTGACCATTGCCCATGATGGCTGGGGCTGATGACAGTAACATCTGGAGAGCCACCAATTTTCCACCTTGAGCTATCTGTCAGCCCAATGGTCTGCCACAACTGCATTTACATAGGAAGCTGCCTTATAGAGAGTCAGACCGTTGGTCCACATAGCTCCGTAATGTCTATACTGCCTGGCAGGTGCTCTTCACGATTTCAGGCAGGAGTCTCTCCTAACCCTACCTGGAGATGCCGGGGATTGAACTTGGGACCTTCTGCTTGCAAGGCAGATGCTCTTCCACTGAGCTATAGACCTTCCCCAAGGGAAGGAAGAATCACCTTTGTTCTGGTGCAGCTCTGGGAAGGCGTGTATGAGGCAAGGCTACCATTGTTGTGTTAAGCGATGATAGGGATGTGGGTGGCACTGTGGTCTAAACCACTGAGCCTCTTGGGCTTGCTGATCAGAAGGTCAGTGGTACAAATCCCCACCACGAGGTGAGCTCCCGTGGCTCTGTCCCAACTCCTGCCAACCTAGCAGTTCGAAAGCACAACAATGCAAGTAGATAAATAGGTACCACTGTGGTGGGAAGCTAAATGGCATTTCCGTGCACTCTGGTTTCCGTCACGGTGTCCTGTTGCACCAGAATAATAATGATAATGATAATAAATTTTATTTATATCCTGCCCTCCCCGGCCAAAGCCGGGCTCAGAGCGGCTAACATCATGCAAGCAAGACAAACAAGCGATCATTAAATTAAGATACATCCCACAATTAATTCAAACAAATTGAAATTAAAATTTAAACTGGACAGAAGCAGTTTAGTCATGCTGGCCACATGACCTGGAAAGCTGTCTGTGGACAAACGGCGGCTCCCTCGGCCTGAAAGCGAGATGAACGCCGCAACCCCAGAGTTGCCTTTGACTGGACTTAACCGTTCAGGGGTCCTTTACCTTTTTGTTGTTGTTGTTGTTGTTGTTGTTGTTGTTGTTGTTCAGTGGTTTAGTCGTGTCCGACTCTTCGTGACCCCATGGACCAGAACACGCCAGGCACTCCTGTCTTCCACTGCCTCCCACAGTTTGGTCAAACTCATGTTGGTAGCTTCGAGAACACTATCCAACCATCTCGTCCTCTGTTTTCCCCTTCTCCTCGTGCCCTCCATCTTTCCCAACACCAGGGTCTTTTCCAGGGAGTCTTACCTTTACCTTTACCTAAGTGAGGATGGACCACTCTGCCCATAATCAACAGGGGAGATGTGATTGGGGGGCAGACTCTTCCCCCCACCAACACACACCCAGTTATGTAGTCATACGAGCTTCTTTTTATATAACTGAAGTATGCTTTGTGGGAGGATTTTGGCCAGAAAAGCTGTTTAACATACAGCATTTTTTTTGCAGAGAAACAAAAATGGTCAGGTGCTAAAGAGCTCAGAAAATAACTGCTTCCCCTCTGCAGGAGCCCGTTTTTATTTCCATCTGCTCCATTCAATAAGATGTAGGTGGAATATAACGAAATATAAAAATATGTCGGAGAAGTGTGGGGGATCCGAAATTAGGAGTGTGTGTTTTCTCTATGAAGCTGTTTTAACCATAAATAACTTGAAAAGCATTTTCAGGAAAGGTTCCATAATCTGTATTTTCAGTCAAGAGCTATGAGCGGGTTTTAATCTGAGAGATGGGGGGGGGGGGGAAGAGGTGGGGAGGGGAGGGGAATCCACAAATAAACAGCCCAATTTACCTTCAGGAGCCAAGCTAATTCTTTTCAATCCACTTTTTTATTACACTATTTTCCCTCACTCTATTTAGCGAGCGTAAGGATAAATTTCCAAAGCTACCCCTTGGAAAATAAATGGGTTCGCTGTTTGTCTAGCATTCCAATCTTTACAAATGTAAATCAGTCCCACTGCTGCCCCATTTAAAACCTCACAACTTCACAAAACATTAAAGGCCTCCTTTCAATACACAATTTACTCTGTGACAATTCCCTCAGATTTCTGCTTCAGACATCATTAGAAACTGACTGGCTGATAAAAAGGGTGGGGGGGGGGTGGGGGCCCCACAATCAAAGGTCGCCAAGGTCAACTTGTGTAATTATACGTACTTTTACTGGGTCAACTACACCAGACACCGCTATTTGAAGGTTAAATTGTTACAATTAAGTACACATACAGCCGATTCCCATAGCTACTCTGTTGTTAAATCTACCGTAAACAACGTGCACATTTATTTCTGCTTCTAATTGTGTCCAAGATGTCGCTCGCTTGGAAAATTATACGGCAAAAAAGAACATTGTAATCCATTACCGAATTAAACAATAGTTTCGAGAGTAAAGCGGGTAATTAGCTGAGGGAGACTGGTTTTCATCTGTCTGCCTCAATGCTAAGAAGTTCATTTAGGTTACTCGATTTGGTTTAATTGGAGCTTTTGGGTGTCGCACCTCCCAGTATGTTTTTATAGATGGAGCGTTGGCCACAAACAGAATGTGACCCCCCGATGCACGATTCATTATTAGCGAAAGCTCTTCTGTGCGCCAAAAGACCCCTTGGGGTGTGGGGCTCCCCCTGTTTCTCCAGGCGGGCGTTAAAAGAGAGCTCTCTTTTTGTTGTTAAGGGAAAATGAACCCATTGAAAATGTAAGGCCCACGCCACACATGGTGCAAAATTAGCTTGGCTGTATATAAAGGCCAATTCACATGATCCCTCCCGGGCCTGAAATGTCGATTGACAGCGATGCGGATGGAATTAAATAGTGTGGCGGAGCCATCAAGTGAACATTTTTGTGATGCTGTGGTGCAGGGGCTGGTGGGAATTGTAGTCCCACACATCTGCTGGGCATTGGGTGGGGAGAGGCCTCTGTAATGTCTAACGTTCTCCTATAGTGCCACCAAGAGAAGTGGTCAACAGTGGCTTAGTCTTTATGCAACTGCTGTGGTCCATGGGTTCATAACCCCAGGGCTGGATTACTGCAACATGCTCTGGACGGGGCTGCCATTGTCTCTGCTCCAGAAGCTCTAGCTGGTGCAGAAATTGATGAGGGAACATGGCCAACAACATCTGACACCATTGTGGAAACCTCTGCTCTGGCTGCTCATCGGCTACCGATCCTGGTTCATGATCCTTGTACTGTATTAATGTACAAAGCTCTGGACAATGTAGGTCCCTGGGGCCTTTTAAGGGCCACCTGAACTCGTATATTCCAGTTCAAACATTGTGGTCATTGGCAGGAGTGTTTCTGGTCATTCCCCACATTGGCGAGGCTCATCTGATGGCAACAAAAAACTGTGCGTTTCCCTGACGCCTATGTTTTAAATGCAACTTGGATCCTCTGTGTTTCTCATCTGATTTCCCCTCTCTTGTATTTCCAGATTTTGCGTGGGAGACAAATTTTTCCTAAAGAACAACATGATACTCTGCCAGACAGACTATGAGGAGGGTTTAATGAAAGAAGGTTACGCACCCCAAGTTCGCTGATCCGATGCCTCGTCGCGGAGAATATTGAAGCACTATGTTCTTACCCTTTCTTTTCTTTGCTTTTGTTCAACGTGTATATATATATACATATATATATATTAAAAAGAAAAACAATGGCAGAACCTACTGAATAACGTAGATATAGGGAGACAGGAGGGTCGTGTGGAATAAAAGGCGGACTTCAAATACATGTAGTGGAAATTGCACCAGTTCACAGTTGAATGTTTATTAAAAGATAATGTAAATACTTGCTGGAGTTTTTTTTCCTCTCTTTTGCTTGCTGTTTTGGTAATCTTATTTTACTTTATTTTTTTATTTTGCGTCACTTGGCATGAGATGCTTATTTTGGACCAATGTATATAATGTACTGTAATATTCAAAGCACAAATGTAATACAGTTTTATTGTGTTACCATTTGCTTCTTTGTATTGTTGCATTTAGTACAATCGGTGTTTAAACTTTATTGTATATTTATGCTTTCTGTATCTACCAGCTATTTTGAAAGAGCTGTATCTTTCTAGTAAAAACAAAACAAAAGCAAAAAAAAAGGAGAGAGAGAGAGAGAGAGAGCGCCAATCCCATGCATTCTTCTCCGTTTTAAGAGCTTCACAAATGCTTGATCTATTGAATTAAAACTGATGGGTAAAACTGGCCAAATTTAAGTGCACAGTTCCATTGACTTGAATTGGGTCTATTTAAGTGCATGCTAAACTCTCCCATTGAAACCAATGGGATTTGGAGGTGCTTAATTTCAGACTGGATTATAATTCTAGCAACAGCGCTGAAGCTTCTGAGGTTCTCGGTCTTTCATTAGATCTCATGCAAGCTTTTCTTATCATTACTATTATTATATTGAATGATGTTTGCTATTTTATTCCATACAGTTCAAAAAGTACTTTCTGTTTGCTACAGAATTTCAGTGGGGGGGGGGAGTTTCCCCGCAACTTTGTTGGCAGTACTTCTCAACCTTACGGAGTGGGCGTTTAATCATTTGGCGCAGGGGCTACTGTGTTCTGTATACGTCCCCCCTCCAATATATATATATATGTATGTATGTAATTGCTTGTTTCCAATATAACTGGGAATGAGGAGCTGAGCCCCAATGCAAATCAGTGCCTTTGGGTGTCATGTAAAAATTTTATATGTATATATATATTTCTGAAGTTATTTTAATGTAGCATAGTGATTTCTGCTCCTGTACAGAAACGTTATTTAAGAAAAGAAAAATCAGTGTCCTGCCTAAACATCTATCCGGTTTGGGTACAGCATACCTAAGAGACTGTCTCCCTCCATGGGACCATCACAACCCATAACGTTGACCAAGAGTGCCCTCTTGAGGTCACCTCCTGAGAACCAACTCAAGACATCTGGGCCTTGCAGAGGGGCATTCCTAGGGGCTGCCCCACAGCTATGGAAGTGCTGTCATGCTGGAGACTCGCCCAAACCTGCATAACCTTTCAGAAGCATTGCTGGGCATTTTCGATACAGGCTGCTGTTTTTCAGTGGGAGATGGAAATGAAGAACCTCCACTTAGAGCGCTGAGGCTATAACATCTGTTGACTTTTGTAGATGCGTTTAATCAAAAATTCGACTGGATATTGTATTCTTTGTTTCTTAATTTATTGTTGTCCATTCCAAGTTGCTTGGGGTGGGGCAGTCTAAAAATAAATAAACTCTAAGGATTGGATGGCAAAATCTCAAGTTGTTGCTTCTCCTCTACCGACTCAACACCACCACTGGGGTTTTTTGGCCAACTACCAGTTCCCCAGTTACCTACCACATTTGCCACTGGTTTGCAAAGAAGGCAGCGGCCATCACTTTGCATAACCTAAAATTTCTCAGAAAACAATTGGGAATCATTTTCCAAAAGTTCTCCTAAGCTGTTGGAGAATTTCAGTCCTCCATTAGAAAAAAATAATAATCAGTGAACTTATCTTTCCAATCCTACCATCTATGAGTTTGGGGTACAGCTATGGGTACCAATTTAATCTCTATTGGCTAACACGAGTTTTATTCCTCATAAAGTGAGCATCCGTTTCTCGGGAGAAACCCTTGGGAATATTTCACCGCTTCCCCAAAAGCACGCAGCAAAATGTTCTCCCCAATTTTGCCACCTATAAATAGCATGGGGTGGTTTTTTGGGGGTCAACCTTTGCAGCTCCATGGTGTCATCCAACCAGAATCCGCTCATATGTTTGACATCTCTACCTGATTAATTCGTGCAACCCTTTTTAGACAGTTTGGTGGTCATACATCAGAGGTGAGGAACATCAGGTCCAAGGGACCATTGCAGTTGTCCTGGCCTCTATCCAGTCCTCAGGACCATGTGCTTCACTGGGTCTACTTCCCATCCTTTCTCCTGGCTGGAATGTGCCCTTAAATTGCAATAATGCTTCCTACTTGCCCAAATGGAGGTGTGTGTGTGTGTGTTAGGTGGCTTCTGCACAGCTGGAATGGACCCTGCTGTGCAAAGGTTAAGAGTGGCACCTGCACCCCTGTCTACTATTTACCTCTACCCAGCCCACCCCTGGCATCCAGCTCCTTCAAGGTTGCCCTCAAGGTATTGCAGCCTCCAGGCTGGGGGAGGGCGAAACAAACCCTGCTCTACACTTGTTGAACAGGAAGACTATTGTGTCATTGCCAAGTAGTACCATTGGCTCCTTTGGGGCAGCACTGACCGCTTTTGGTTGGTGGTAGCTCTTCAACGCATCATGCAGGGGGTGATCCTGTCTGTTTCTACCATGGCATGTCAGATCCTGACTCCAAAGAGAGTTTGCTGTGGAGCTACAGCTGTGAAGTGAGGGTGACCAGCTACATTATCCTGTCATCTGCCTATATGGCATCTTTAGCACAGCTGGGAGGTTAGGAAGCATCCAGAATAGGATGCAGCCATACTAGAAAAGAGGCAAAGCTATGGGATACGATCAAGATCAGGCTTCCTCAACCTCGGCCCTCCAGATGTTTTTGGCCTACAACTCCCACGATCCCTAGCTAGCAGGACCAGTGGTCAGGGATGATGGGAATTGTAGTCTCAAAACATCTGGAGGGCCGAGGTTGAGGAAGCCTGATCAAGATTATCCTATTTCCTTTTTTTTTAAGCACACACCAGCAAAGATATTCATACACAGATGTGTAAGAGCACATGTCTCAATAGGAATAAAAATCTAAAAACGGCTATTGCCCATGAGTTTAATTGAATTCACATATGCAGAGGCATATGTGATAATGGATAATAATAATAATAATAATAATAATAATAATAATAATAATAATAAATTGTAATAATTTATTATTTATACCCTGCCCATCTGGCTGGGTTTCCCTAGCCACTCTGGGCGGCTCCCAACAGATTCAAAACAGAAAACATAAAACATTTAAAACTTCCCTAAACAGGGCTGCCTTCAGATGTCTTCTAAAAGTCAGATAGTTATTTCCTTGACATCTGATGGGAGGGTGTTCCACAGGGCGGGCACCACTACCAAGAAGGCCCTCTGCCTGATTCCCTGTAACCTCACATCTCGCAGTGAAGGAACCGCCAGAAGGCCCTCGGAGCTCGACCTCAGTGTCCGGGCTGAACGATGGGGGTGGAGACGCTCCTTCAGGTATACATGGGCTTGGGAGAGACTATGGGCTTAGCCACACCTCCATTTGGCGCCCACCACTTCTCCCTGCGGAAACCCAATCTTTGGAACAAATGGCAGTAGGGTTTTCTGCAGAGTGCCAGCAGGGCAAAGGCAAAACCGCTATGGCACAGGACAAATGGAAGTGTGGATTTGCTGCTGTTGCAGCTTTTTGTTTGCTACAGAGGCAACTGGAACTCATTCCCAGGTTTGTCTGCGTTTATCACATAAAGCAGTGGTTCCAAAGCTTCCCCCCAGCGAGCGAACTGCAGCATGGGAACACCAACCTCTTTTATTATATGTACTAGGAGAAGCACCCCTGCTCACCAACCAAGTGGGGCCTTGCGGGGTTTCCAAGCTCCTGCTGCCACCGAGGGAAGCATGATAAAATTCAGGTTTCTTCCACATGCTTCCCAAAGGAGCAGCAGTGATGGCAGCAGCAGGGGGAATGGGGACTGAAGGAGAGAAAGAAGCATCTCTCTCCCTTTCACACACACCTTGCCACTGCCACTGCCACTGGCTCTTTCACTGTCAACCCATAGGACAATCTCCCCTATTCTCTCAGTGCTATTGGTTGCTGCCTATCTCATTGGGGCCTCATAGAAAGTTGCCCAACTAAATTGGCTACAGCAGAGGCTTTCAATCCCAGGTGTGCAGCCTGGGAGTCAATTTGGACTCACCGCTGTCCATGGAGGCGCAGGTCAATTCTGTATCCAGGGCAGGTGTCTATCAGCTCCATCTGGTACGCAGGCTGAGACCCTACCTGCCTGCAGACTGTCTCGCCAGAGTGGTGCATGCTCTGGTTATCTCTTGCTTGGACTACTGCAATGCGCTCTACTTGGGGCTACCTTTGAAGGTGACCCGGAAACTACAACTAATCCAGAATGTGGCAGCTAGACTGGTGACTGGGAGCAGCCACCGAGACCACATAACACCAGTCTTAAAAGACCTACATTGGCTCCCAGTATGTTTCCTAGCACAATTCAAAGTGTTGGTGCTGACCTTTAAAGCCCTAAATGGCCTCGGTCCAGTAAACCTGAAGGAGCGTCTCCACCCCCATCGTTCTGCCCGGACACTGAGGTCCAGCGCCGAGGGCCTTCTGGCGGTTCCCTCATTGCGAGAAGCCAAGTTGCAGGGAACCAAGCAGAGGGCCTTCTCAGTAGTGGCGCCCACCCTGTGGAACGCGCCCCCCCCATCAGATGTCAAGGAAATAAACAACTACCTGACTAGACATCTGAAGGCAGCCCTGTTCAGGGAGGCTTTAATGTTTAATAGATTATTGTATTTTATTTTTCTGTTGGAAGCCGCCCAGAGTGGCTGGGGAAACCCAGCCAGATGGGCGGGGTATAAATAATAAATTATTATTATTATTATTATTATTATTATTATTATTATTATTAGAATCCACGACTCCCTTGGCCACCTACATTCTTTCTGTGGCACTCCTGTGGGGCTCAGGATCCCAGTTATGTCACCCCTTGCCTGCAGAGCTGGCAGCCTCTCGCCCTTTTTTCGAACACCCTCCCTTGTCCCTAAGTGTTCCCTCAGCCTCCTCTCCCCTCCGGGCAGCTGTTGCTGCTGTCCCTGGTCTCTGAGCTGCCCCATCCCCAAGAGAGGTGCCCCGCAGAGGCATCATTCGCCTGTGGAGCTTGTAGCCAGGGCTGCTGTGATAAAAAGCTGTGCAAGCCTTTGGGAGGCAGAGACACAAGAGGACATCGGAGGAGGGAGAGAGGGACAGAGGTCAATGTTGCCCATGGCACCCCTGACTATCATTCAAGGCACCCCAGGGTGCCACAGCACACTGGTTGAAAACCACTGGTCTACAGTGACTGTCTATAGAGGGTTGGTTAGCTGTGGTTCCTGCATGGCAGGCAGTTGGACTAGATGGTTCTTTGGGTCCCTTCCAATTCTCTGATTCTAGGACTGTCAGCAGTTCTTGGCAGCTTATGACAGTAGTCTTTTCCTCCAGGGATTGGATCGGAACCCTCTGCGTGTGAAACCTGAATTACATAAGCGCGGCCCGATTGGAGCACTATGTTTGGTGGAGTTTTCTCCCAATCATGAGTCGCCACTCTTTCAAAATCGCATGTCCCAATGTTCTTTTTTTAAAAAAAAAAAATTAAACTTAAAAGAACGCCTCCCCTACATCACTTTGCAGTTGGGTTTAACTACCAGTGAACAAAAGTGTTCATCAAAGAGAAAGACCAGGGGAGGGGGGGGCAATCTTGTTAACATTTTTGGGCTCTGCAGGCAAAGCGAGGGTTTTAAAGATTCCCACTACCAACACACACACACACACACACACACACACACACACACACACACACACACTAAGTAGTTTTTTGAAATTTTCTCAACAGTGGGCAGTTTGCAGTCATCTGTGCCTAGAACAAATCTTGGAGGGGGAAAAACAACCCCAGAAGATCTGGGGTGATTGCTGGGCATAATTTGATGCATTTAATTGATTTTTTTTCTGAAAGCTTCATCTGTGCTGCTATTGCCCAACTACATTATCAATTTGCCCATTTGCAGTTCAAGGGATTAAAAAAAATCCACCTAAATCCTATAAACGAATACTGCACATGGGGTTTAAACAAAGCATAGTTTCAGCAGCCCCTTGTGCCATATCATGCCCCAGCACCACAAACTAAGGAAATGCAGTTTGCCGTCCTAAACCCCATGGCCTAAGTAAAATAAATAGCAGTTCCTCCCCAACTCAGGGCATCCTGAGCAAGTTTGCAGATGGCACCAAATTGGGAGGGGTGGCTAATACCCCAGAGGACAGGATCACACTTCAAAATGACCTTAATAGATTAGACAACTGGGCCAAAGCAAACAAGATGAATTTTAACAAGCAGAAATGTAAAGTACTACACTTGGACAAAAAAAATGAAAGGCACAAATACAGGATGGGTGACACATGGCTTGAGAGCAGTACATGTGAAAATGATCTAGGAGTCTTGGTAGACCACAAACTTGACATGAGTCAACAGTGTGATGCAGCAGCTAAAAAAGTCAATGCAATTCTGGGCTGCATCAATAGGAGTATAGCATCTAGATCAAGGGAAGTAATAGTACCACTGTATTCTGCTCTGGTCAGACCTCACCTGGAGTACAGTGTCTGGTTCTGGGCACCACAGTTCAAGAAGGATACTGACAAGCTGGAACGTGTCCAGAAGAGGGCAACCAAAATGGTCAAAGGCCTGGAAACGATGCCTTACGAGGAACGGCTTAGGGAGCTGGGTATGTTTAGCCTGGAGAAGAGAACGTTAAGGGGTGATATGATAGCCATGTTCAAATATATGAAAGGATGTCATATGGAGGAGGGAGAAAGGTTGTTTTCTGCTGCTCCAGAGAAGCGGACACGGAGCAATGGATTCAAACTACAAAGACCCTGATGTTGGGAAAGATTGAGGGCACTAGGAGAAGGGGACGACAGAGGACGAGATGGTTGGACAGTGTTCTCAAAGCTACGAACATGAGTTTGACCAAACTGCGGGAGGCAGTGCAAGACAGGAGTGCCTGGCGTGCTATGGTCCATGGGGTCACGAAGAGTCGGACACGACTAAACGACTAAACAACAACAACAACATGATAGCCATGTTCAAATATATAAAATGATGTCATATAGAGGAGGGAGAAAGGTTCTTTTCTGCTGCTCCAGAGAAGCGGACATGGAGCAATGGATTCAAACTACAAGAAAGAAGATTCCACCTAAACATTAGGAAGAACTTCCTGACAGTAAGAGCTGTTCGGCAGTGGAATTTGCTACCAAGGAGTGTGGTGGAGTCTCCTTCTTTGGAGGTCTTTAAGCAGAGGCTTGACAGGTATATGTCAAGAATGCTTTGATGGTGCTTCCTGCTTGGCAGGGGGTTGGACTAGATGGCCCTTGTGGTCTCTTCCAACTCTATGATTCTATGATTCTAACTTAAATGCATCAACGTCTTGGCTCTATGTTCTGCACCCATTTCAAGTGCTATTGAATTGAATGGGCATTGCTCAAGAACTCTCCTATGGCTGAAGGAAGATCTGTATTATTTTCCATTTCATGAAGGAGAAGCAAGCAGTTGTGCTCCCCCCAAAAAAAAATACCACTCAAATGCACATACTCAATTATAACGCCAGAGAGCGATGGCCAAGAGAACAGCTTAACATCACAAGTTAGCAGTATTATAGAAGCAGAGGTGTGAAGGAAGGCATCCGAAGCTGTCAGCCGCCTGGCTCAGGTACATTCTAAATGCCCTTTGGATGATTTAGTTCTGCTGGACCTGCCATTAAGGAGGCTACAGGAAGGATGCTTGCCTCCTTGCTTCTCTCCAGCATGTCCCTGGGACGAAAGCTTCCCAGAAAATATCTCATGTAATCAATGTGTTCAGAGAGTTACCCAGCACAAATTACTCATTAATTCAATAGCGCACAGTAAAAAAAGAACAATTAATTAATGAGTCACCCTTAGATCACTTTGATTGCAATGCGGCTTGGTTGACGCGACAGGCACGTACAAATGAAGCTGCTTTCCCATCTTATAGACATATAGATATATAGATAATGCCATGGCCAGTGCCATATTTAACACACGCCTACGAGTAATTGTGTGATTACTAGCTTCATTAAAGTGGGGCATTGAAAGAGGGCCTTATGTCGTGGATATGCTCCAAGACAGAGGGAACCAATTATTCAATTCTACTGTATTTGATTTGCAAACTTTGCCATTCTTATCTAGTGCTCCCTAACAAGATCACCCATTGCTGTTATTCCCATTTTACAGATAAGAGGCTGAAGCTAAAGACTTTTCTGAATTACCCATTGGTAGTTCAACAACTCTGCAAGTTGTTTCTCATTTCTTGTACCACAGCCAGCCATCCGACACTGAGCACACAGAGGAAGGGGACACTCGAACTTGCGGCTATCCAATGAAGCTGAATGTTGGAAGTTTTGGGACGGACGGAATAAAATACTTCTCCAGGCAACACTATGGAACTCGCGCCCACAGGAGACAGTGATGACCACCAAACTAGATGGCTTTAAAAGAGGGTTAGACAAATTCGTGGAGGAGAGGGCTCATCAATTGCTACCAAGGAGTGTGGTGGAGTCTCCTTCTTTGGAGGTCTTTAAGCAGAGGCTTGACAGGCATATGTCAAGAATGCTTTGATGGTGTTTCCTGCTTGGCAGGGGGTTGGACTGGGTGGCCCTTGTGGTCTCTTCCAACTCTAAGATTCTATGATTCTATGATGTCTACTAGCCCAGTGTTTCTCAACCTTTTTTGGGCCACGGCACACTTGTTCCGTGAAAAAAAATCACGAGGCACACCACCATTAAAAAAGTTAAAAAAACTAACTCTGTGCCGCCCTATATTATAATTATGACTGTAAGAAACACTTGCCAAATATTGCTTTCAATATTCAATTCAATGATGGAGATTGAATATTTTAAAAGTAGCTACTTGAAGTCCGCTCGATTTTCCAAAAAAGAGACACACGTGCGGCACTATTAGCTGCTGGGGGCTGCCATCTTGGTTAAAGGATTCTGGGATGATCCTGTCACGTGAGGCATGGGGAAAATGGAAATAATGAAAGCTGATTGGTCTGTGGAAACTAGAAGGGGCGAAGAAATAGGACGCCCAGGGAGGTGGAGTTTGCAACTGCAAAATCGCCCTTCTCGTCGCCGCACGTTGCGGCACACCAGCCAGCGTCTCGCGGCACACTAGTGTGCCGCGGAACAGCGGTTGAGAAACGCTGTACTAGCCATGTGGGCTATGCTCTGCCTGAAGGCAGCAATGCTTCTTGGTGGAAACAACCGGAGGGGAGAGCGCTCTTGTGTTCAAATCCTGCTTGCAGGTTCCCCACAGGCATCTGGTTGGCCAATGTGAGAACAGGATGTTGGACTAGATGAGCCACTGGCCTGCTACAGCAGGAAGTTCTTGTGCTCTTACTTTGTGGAGGCCAGGTAAGGTCGTGGCTATAGTGTCCGTCCTTTGTAACCTCAGAAGAGATGCACATGGGTTTGTGTTAGTCCCAATCTTCCTTCTCCTCTATCCCGTAGGCTCTTCTTTCTGCAGGCCAAGAAACTATAGGCTTTGTTTCTTAACATGACCTAATAGCTCAACGGCAGAACACATACTTCTCATGAAAAAAGGTCCCAGGATCAGTCCCTGGCATTAATCTCTTCAATTTAAAAGGATCATAAGGCCAACCTAGTTTGACACCAAAAGCATCATTGTGTTTAAAAATGCAGGTTTTTTTAAAAATGCAGATAGTATTGCCCGGAGGTGGAGGCAATAATGATCAGGATCATGGCAGGCATGGATTGGGAGTTTAACTCAATTTGCATTGCAAAGAAATCCCCTACCGGGGCCAATGGGATATTTCCCCCCCCCACAAAAAATACATTGAGAGCTAACCCCACTCCCTGCCTCCACCTGCATTCCTGCTGTGCTTCCTATTGTTAGGGGGTGGGTGGGAACTGGTGCTTATTGCATTTTTCAAAACTTGCAGGTTAAAAGCAAAGATGCAGTGCATTTGACATCCCATCTAGCTTGGTCTTTCGATAGGTGATGTGGAAGACTGCCTTCCTGGAACTCTTGAGAGATGCTACTGTACTGGGTAAGGGGAGAATCTGATGTGGTAAAAGGCAGCTGCTTGTATTCTGAAGGGCTGCCCTGCAGAAAATGGAGCAGGCTTTTAATCTGTTGCTCCAAAAGCATCAAGGCAATTTATTTGATGACATCACATCTCAAGACACAAGAAGAAGAGTTTGGATTTGATATCCCGCTTTTTCACTACCTGAAGGAGTCTCAAAGCGGCTAACATTCTCCTTTCCCTTCCTCCCCCACAACAAACACTCTGTGAGGTGAGTGGGGCTGAGAGACTTCAAAGAAGTGTGACTAGCCCAAGTTCACCCAGCAGCTGCATGTGGAGGAGCGGAGACACGAACCCAGTTCCCCAGATTACGAGTCTACCGCTCTTAACCACTACACGACACTGGCTCATAACTCTGAATCGTGTCTCAGTTTAAAATGTTAACTTTCTTTCTGTATCTCGAGAGCATTTAACATCTGTGAAGACTTTACAAAAAATCTTCAGTTTTGTATTTCATTCCTTCAAATAAAATCCGTTTTTGAATGAAGAGAGCGGCTTTCTTTCTACAATGTTGTTAAAGTACTCTTTAGTAATATAATAGAAGATAGCCCATATTATTAAGTAACTCATTCTGATACATTTAGCATCATAACCACATTTAGTTAGGTGAGTGAATAGCACCCCCCCCACACACACACACACAAAAGGGCTGCACACAAGACCCCGAAATCCATAAATCCACCATGGCTTGTGTGTTTGTCACCCTGGGCTTCATTAGGAGGAAGGGTAGTGTTATGTATTCAGTGGTCTGTGTTTGCCTGAGCTTGAGTCTGGACTGAGGAGTCTGAGCCCGTGTTCTAATTCGGTACATGATATACAGTCACAGAACATTTCAGGATTTGGGCCTCTGCCATTGGCCCTTATACCATAGCTGCCAAGTCTCCCGTATTCCCTGGGAAAACCCCGTTTTTCCACCTGTCCCCAGCCAAAAGAACAGATTTTTTTGTTTTTCCCCGGTTTATTCTGGCGTGGTGGCCATTTTGGAACTGGACGGAGCATGCTCAGAAGTGACTTTTGATGCTGCTCTGCCCAGTTCCAAAATGGCTGCAGCGCGGCTTCTGGTGCAGCGGCCATTTTGGAACTGGGCAAAGCAGCATCAAAAGTCACTTCTGAGCATGCTCTGCCCAGTTCCAAAATGGCGGCAGCGCTACTTCCGGTCTGCTACTTCCGGTCCAATCCCTTATTTTTCAAGAAGGAACTTGGCAGGTATGCCTTAAACTCTGAGTCATGATTTGCAGCTTGGAAGTTTAGACAGCCAATCACGTTGGGAGTGGGAGTGGCCCAGGCCTTCAGAAATGTATATAAGCAGTTGCTTTGCCCCTGTTGTCCAGTTGTGTTAATTCAATAAAGGTTCTTGCTGTTATCTTGCTGTGTCTTGCCTCGTGGGAACCCACCTACACTTCAGGTGGAGTACAAATTATTATTATTATTATTATTATTATTATTATTATTATTATTATTATTATTTCCCAGGAACACGTTAATCTAGCTGATGTTTCCATGCAGCAATCAACCACACTTTCAGTTCTGTGCAGTGCCCCAAACTGCAAAGCAATATGAGGTTGGGGGCACTTTGGCAAATCGAAAGGGTGGCCAGATCTGGTGACCTAGCACTTTAAGAGTAGTCAAGATGAGAGCCAGATGAGGCCCTGTCAGCTGACCAATGATGCCAGGTGCTGTTGATAAACCCCAGCCATCAGCCTTGAATTCTCTAGCCAAAGAAAGTCAAGATGTAAACCTTTGAAACAACATTCAAAAATGACTCATTAAGTCACAGGGTTCACAGAGTTTTTGCGGTAAGGACAGCCTGCCTGTTGGGAGCCTGAGAATACACTGTGGGGCTGTTGTCAATGCAAAATATCAGAAACTAAAACAAAGGTAATTTTAATAACGTAGAAGAGGAGCACCAAGTGAAATTGGCAGTCATCCCAGACTTTATGCACATTCTGGTTTACATTTCAATAGACTGTTGCCTGCATGTTTCCTTCTTATATCTACAGATGTAAGAAGGGCAAGAGAGTATTTTCTTTTTGTTTTTCAAAAATCAAAACCACTCAAAAATCTGGGTCCTGGTCTGCAGCAGGAACTTCTGGCTGTAGTCTCACCCACTCCAGTGACACCCAAAAAGCCACTCCTGAAATCCAGGACAACTATGGGAGTGGCCTCCGATGTAATCTGCTGTTTGAAACCAGAGAGGCCATATTTGGGTACGTAGAAAGACTAGTGATATGTCCATGGGCACCTTTGGATGCTGGCTCGTGTTATGGACTGATTGGACGCAGAGGCTGCTGAAGAAACACAGGGGTCTTCCCCTCCTGCTACAACAAGCTCCCCTCCCACCTGGTCTCCCAGAACCAGGAGAGGTGTAAAGAGGGTGGAGGAGAAGTTAGCTTCATGAAGGCATAGTCTCAGAATGTTTTGGGGAAACTCTGGAGAGGAGGGGACTTAGGCAGCTGTGAGGGAGTGGGGACCTTCAGGCTCAGAAACTGCTTCATGAGGGCAAGACTTGCTGGAGACGAGTTGCTGTGCTCATTAGGCCTGGCACTCCTGTTCTTGCTAAGAAAGAGTTAAGTCCAACTCATTCTGTGTATTTTACTGTCGGCTTGCTCCTTTCTTTCAGGGTTGGATTGAAGACAATGAGTAGGGTGAGGACTATATCACAGTGCCAGAGCACCTGCTTTGCCCTACACAACAATATAATATACAAAACCCTCTAAAAGAGGGCATACCCAGTAAAACCATTTTGTCTAGGGTCTAAAATTGTCTGTGTTTCTTGATGCAGGGTCACGTACTATTATTAAAATAATGAGGTGTTTCCAGATTGCTTGCCATTGCTAGAAAATCCACTGCAGTCACTAACTGTTTGGCAACAGACTCTACAGCCACAGATTGCAAAATATGGTGGCTAGGAACAGATTTTTTTGCAGAGCTCCTTGTTACCTCACGTTTTCTCCCTTCAACCCCCAAGAGAAAATCCTAATAAAAGAACACAAAGTCACCACCTGAAGTTCCTACACTACCTTGGTTAAATGCCATTCCACAAAGCTTATAGTGTAATTATAACAGTTCCCTTAGGTAAGTAAGAAACATCTGTTAGTAACACATAGCAGGTGTTAGCAATTACACATACTGATTTTTTTTTAACAAAAAAAATGGTTTTAATTAAAAAGAATTCTGTTGTCTGAAAAGCGGGGCATGCTAAGTCCAAACACACTCTTGTCAGCGTGTCTCCACATAATGTAATATGCAAACTTAGATAAAGGTTTGTGTGAGGTTTTCCTACAGAAAAGGGAGGGGGGGGGAGAGAAGAAATCAGAAGAAATTAGAAAAGTATGTTTTACGGAAGATGCCAGTTCGCCGCAATCCAGCTGGCATTGTGATTCAGTGTAGTTCATTTACGCTTTCATCTAAAACCCACAACCAATTTGTATTCCAGCATGAGGCTTGGTAGAATCTGTACAGTTCATCTGATCACCGAATAGCCGAGCAGAAATATTTGAGTGCAAACAGAATGAATGCACTTCAGGAGCGAATATAATAGCCAGACTGGGAAAGCAGACAGCAACAATGCAAGTATTAATTTGCAAACCAAGGACTCTACTCTTCAGTTCCTTTTGAGAGAAAACCACTTACACTTGGTTTTTTAATTTCCTATACCTGCACCATGGTGCCGCACTGACCTTCATTATTCATGTTTAAGTTAATATAGGTGTCTGACACCTGCAATTTTGATATTTAAATATTAAGAGCACAATGAGAACTCTGCTCAATCAGACCAAGGTTCCATCGAGTACAGCATCCACTTAACCACAGTAGAGCCAGATGCTTTTAGGAACATAGGAACCAGTTGCCCATCTGGCTCAGCATCCTGCTGTCATAGTGACCAGCCAGATACCGGTGGCTGGATCTGAGCAGAATCTGAGCACAAAAGCACTTCCCACCCCTCTGGTTCCCAGCACCAGGCATTCAGAAGCATACGGTCTCCAACTGTGGAAGCAGAACATGACCACCAGGCTAGTAGCCACCAATAGCCTTCTCCTCCACCAATTCCTCTAATCCTCATCCAAGTTGGTGTCCATCACTGCATTTCACGGTTCAGCTATGTGCTGCGTGAAGAAGTCCTTTCCTTTGTCAGTCTTGAATCCTCCAACATTCAGCTTCATTGTCTGTCCCTGAACTCTAGTGCTTAGAGAGAGGGAGGAAATCTGCTACCATTGGGCCTTGCAAAGTCCATTGCGCCATGTTTTCTTTGCAAACCTAGATGAACAGCTGATCAATGACGTCAGGTACAGGCGGCTTAGTCAAACAGAGAAGTTCGCCTCTATGCTAGCTAATACTCTCTGAAAGACATGTCTGCAGTTATCGACCATGACAGACCCTCCAGGGGTTCCTGTTTTCCAGGGACAGTCCCAGATTTACAGAAGCCATACTGGTTTCTGATTTGATCCCAGAATGCCCTGCTTTTCCTTAGGACGTCCCTATTTTCATTGGAGAAATGTTGGAGGGTATGGAGTTATGCAACCCCCAAGTCAAGGAAATACAGTGGAACCTCGGTTTATGAACACCTCAGTTTATGAATTTTCGGTTTACGAACGCCGCAGACCCATCTGGAACGGATTAATTCACTTTCCATTATTTTCAATGGGAAAGTTCGCTTCAGTTTATGAATGCTTCAGTTTATGAACAGACTTCCGGAACCAATTACACCCATGCGTCGGGTTAAGTACGCTTCAGGTTGAGTACTCCGCGGACCCGTCTGGAACGGATTAATCCACTTTCCATTACTTTCAATGGGAAAGTTCACTTCAGTTTATGAACGCTTCAGTTTATGAACAGACTTCCGGAACCAATTGTGTTCATAAACCGAGGTACCACTGTAAGTAACTATACAACCTTTAGAAGGAATCTGAAGGAAGCCCTGTCTAGGGAAGTTTTTTAATGTTTGATGTTTTATTATGTATTTATACATGTTGGAAGCTGCCCAGAGTGGCAAAAGCAACCCAGTCAGATGGGCAGGGTATTATTATTATTATTATTATTATTATTATTATTATTATTATTATTGAATAGGACATCCCTATTTTCATTGGAGAAATGCTGGAGAGTATGCCATGATCCACGTTGTGTTTATATCCAGGCAAGGCTGTTGCAATATGCTCTGTGTGTGGCTGCCTTTGAAGATGATTAGGAATTTCAGCTGCCCTTTTTGATCTCTTCGTTTCAGTTTTCCACTCTTTCTTCTAAAGAGAGTGAATCTTCACCTCGGTTTCCTTCAGGATATTAATGGATGTCATTGATGTCCTCAAGGCCCTAATTCTGGCCACTGGACAGTTAGAATCAGTTAGGATCTTAGGCTATGCTGGGGGTCAGGAACACACCCTACGGTCAACCGTGGTTTAAATGGAATTTAGATTTATTAGTGCAAGTAGGATTTAGATTCACCCCACAGCATGCCTGCGCCAGCTACTGCGCCCTCATTTTGCTCTCTGGCAGCCGAAAGACACATTTGCTTCTGCTGGCCCTGAGGCAATGAGCCTCAGAACATGGCGATATGCTTCTCTCTCTGCTGCCTTACTCATGAATTAATGGCCAGGACTTTCCATATTTAAAGAATTGCCTCCACAAGGCCATCCACTTTTCACAGAGTTATGATTCCACCTCATTCAGGTGGCTGAAGCTCCCAATTAGAGAAAATCAGTGAATCTTGTGTGTGTGTGTGTGTGTGTGTGTGTGTGTGTGTGTGTGTGTGTGTGAAAACGAGGGATTTCACCTCCCCTGCGTTCCCCCTATGAATACTACAACTGTTTAATATTTATCAAGTGTCAAGAACATTCTGGTCTTCTACAGAATGCAGAAGTGACCAGGGATGGGTTTGTTTCAACACAAAGTTAAGGCGCAAGACCACGGCTAAATTAAGCATCGCCAATGGGAATGTTTCACAGAGCAGGGAATGGCTAAATCAGAATCAGCCCAGGAAAAAGAAGATTGAACGTTCAAAAATGGTGTCATAATATAACAAGCTCTAAGTCAGGGCTCTAAGTCAGGGTACATTATGCACTGTACATTACGCACTGTACATCCGCACTGTACATTTAAAGCACTTTAAGCAGTCATGGTTTCCCCCAAAGAATTCTTCCAAACATAGTTTGTTGAGGGTGCTGAGAATTGGTAGGAAAGGTTAAAGTTTTAATGATACAATGGGCTAAAGATTTTGGTTATAATATTCAACTAGAATCTTGGGGGGAAATTATGGAATGAAGGTATAAATGTCACTGCTTGCAGAGCATTGAAAGAGGATGTGATGAAAATGATGTACAGGTGGTATTTAACTCCAACTAAACAAAGTATTGTTCTATTCCTCATTACTAAAATAAGAGATAATTGCAATGTGTGAAAAATGGGTTGAAAAAGGTACAAATGCTAAGATATAAAGATTAACTTGGAAAACTATGTGGCGGGAGGGAGGGAAGGCTCTAATAGAGTGAAAAAGTAAAGTAGATAACAGTGATGTGGTTATATAGTGTAAAATGTAAAACCAATAAAAATGAGAGAGAGAGAGAGAGAGAGAGAGAGAGAGAGAGAGAGAGAGAGAGAGAGAGAGAGAGAGAGAGAGAGAGAATGGTAGGAGAGCCCTATTCTTTTCCCTGAGCTATAGTTCCCAGAGTTCCCCAGGAAGAGGGATTGATTGCTGAACCACACTGAGAATTGTAGGTCTGTTGGAAGAAGAGCAGGTCTCCTAACAACACTTAACAAACTACTGTATAGTCCCCAGAAGTCGCTGGAAGAAACCATGTCAGTTTGAAGTGGTTTGATACTGCATTAAATCAAATAGTGCAGATGGGACCCTGAGGTCCAGCAACATCTAGCCCAGGCATCCCCAAACTTTGACCCTCCAGATGTTTTGGACTACAATTCCCATCATCCCTGACCACTGATCCTCTTAGCTAGGGATCATGGGAGTTGTAGGCCAAAACATCTGGAGGGCCGCAGTTTGGGGATGCCTGATCTAGCCTGTTTGGGGATGCCTGATCTAGCCTGTCGCACCATCTCAGTTCTAAACTGAGGTTAAATAAATTATTCCCTCATTGGACTAGGACCTGGGAGACCAGATTTCAAATCCCCACTCAGCCGTTGAACTTGGCCATGTCACTGTCTCTCAGCCTCACCCGCTTCACAGTGTTGTTGTGAAGATAAATTCGGGGGGAATAGAAATTGAGGACATTCAAAATGTGGTTAGCCAGCCTTGCAGCATTGGGGGGCCCCAGATTTCCATTTCCCAAAGCCCTGCCCTGATGACACCTCTGGCTCTAAGTGTGCACGCAGCAAGATAGCACATATAACAAATGACCCAGTGCATCAGGGGGTGGGGAACTTCTGGCTTTCTGGACGTTGCTGAACTACAGCTCCCATCATCCCTCTCCATTGGTCATCCTGGTTAGGGATGATGGGAGTTGTAGTTTAGCAAATCTGGAGGGTCAAAGGTTCACCACACCTGCCATGTGGTGCCCACTCCAATCTGGAAAAACTGGAAGCTTCATCTACAACCACACAGCCTACGATGTGAACAGGGGTCACACTGAGTGACAGTTGTCCAGCTGTACTTTCCAGGTCCTTGTCTCTGTCTACACTGCACTTAGTTCCCCATCTTGCAATTAATTCTTTTGCTGGATTGGATCATTAGCTATATAAAGTCCATTACAGGGTTTACGATCCCCTTGAACCCACTTAGCCATTCTGTTGGGTTACGTAGAGAAACACAGTATTCCTGGTACACAATGTGAATTAATAGGCCTTTTGTTAAAAGCAGCCAAATTTCAACAGGCTTCGCAGCAGAAATGCCCCCAGGCACCAACTATTAAAGGGTGGTTTGACAAAATATGGGGATTGCTTATAATGGACAAAATATCTATGTAAATTAGGGCTGCTTTGCACCCTCATTTCAAAGATGATTTATGGGGGAAATGTTACGCATTTCTTGTTGACTATAAAAAGAGGATATATAAAAGGCCTGCTAAATTCAGGCCCCCCCCCCCACGTTGTGTGTGTGTGTGTGTGTGTGTGTGAACAGAGAGAGGGAGATTTTATGCTATAATTTCAGTGTATTTGATCTCTTGTGACTCCAGAAACAGAATATAGAAGTGAAAATTGGTAGTTATGTTTGAAATAAATGCTGAATGTAATGTTGGTTAATGACACGCCAGTTAGTGCATTGCTTTTTTTTTGTAACTGGGGGGTGGGGGGTGGAGAGAAACCCTTCAGATAAATAACAAGAAAAATGTTTCTCAAAAATAATCACTTTGCACAGGCAGGGCCGGGGAACACCATTCGTAATTCAAACCATGGACTTTTGCAGTTAGGAAGTCTGGTTCATGCCTAATTCCATGTGTCTGTCTTGTATTGCTCTTATTTAAAATGTGCTGTTTGCACAGCTCACGAAGGCAATGCTGCGTTCTATCACCAAGAACTGAGTTTAAAAAGAAGAAGAAGAAGCTTTGAAAGCCAGGCACGTAGCCAATGAGTTATCAAAGAGAAGAGGAGGAGGAGAGGGAGGGAGAGGGAGCACGGTGCCTTGTGGCCCTGAAAGGGTTAATGGCAAGCCCCCCTAAAGTTAAAGGTGTCGTCACTTCTAGGCAGTTCATCAAGCGATGGAGTCAGGAAACAAGGGAGAATAGATGAAGGTGCTCGGGATAATAATAATGGCAAGTCGTGATTTCCCGAGAGATGATCTGATCTATGGCCAAAAGCACAGAAAAAGAGGCCAGAAAGTGCTATAACGCTACCTTGCAGCGCTTAACAGACTCAGAAGCAGTAACCTGGTGTCAGAAGAGAGATGGGGGGGGCGGAGGAAGCCCATCACCCTGTTCATTTTTAGCGGGGGGTGGGGGGTGGGAGGAAGAGTTATGCCGAGGCACAGGAAGGGAGAGCAGAATTCACCTCCAAAATTAAACAGCTGAAAGGTATGATTTAACAATGCTCAAAACTCAATAAGCCAAAGATAAACAGCAAATTAGATGGCTCAATGTCAGGAGGTAAGGGAAGGGGGGGGGAAGCATCTTCCATCGATCCCATCGTCAAAAATTAATCTGCTTGAGAATGCCCTCTGCTCCAATCGTGGTACTGATGGAGAGTGGAGGAATAGAGGGATAAATATATATGTACACACACACACACACACACACACACACACACACACACACACACACACAGCATTCGTGCTTCACCTTCAGGCTAGACCCTGATTACAATCTCCTGTGAGACACCTCGGCTGGAAGCGCTTCTCATGTTGGGACTGCAAAATTAAATTGCAATCAATACTTTACAAAAATAATTGGGGGGGAAATGTTTCAGAAGTCAGAGATGTACTGCATGCCCAGCAAACATGAAAAAGTTGGCTGTTCTCTCTTTCTCTTTCTCTCTCTCTCTCTTCTCTCTGCCCCCACCCCACCCCCACCCCTCGCCTCCCCTTTATGCTGCTTACCTTCCTGGAGGTTATTCTTCAGGACAGATCAGTTCAAAGGTGTCTCTTGATAATATGGTTCTTCGACTGGTTTCGCACACCTTGTTAGGGAATTGCCAGGGCAGGTGATAATCATACATACATAGCTTCAAATAAATCATATCCCCGAAACCTTCTGTATATTTCCTCTGTTTTCTCTGTATGCACCTATAACCAGATTTATACAATATTTTGTTGCTGCAGTCGCTAGCTGTTTTGGTTTTATTTTCAAACGAGAGCCTGGTTTGAGCAAGGATGGTGGGTGGGGGGGGGGGAGGTTTGAAAATCCATATAAACTGTTCCAAACGGTGTGATAGAGGGAGAACTGTCCAGCCATTAGGATGTTTTTGGTTTTGGTTGTGTGGGGTTTTGTTTCTTAATTGCCATTTAAAACTTTCATAGACTGAAACAGGGAGGTCAGTCATTAAATTCAAAGTACAAAATGCAAAACACACTTGCTTTGCCTTGAGCAACACTTGCTATACCAGCTCTGCTAAATTCCCTCAGTTAAAATAGGTCTTGGCTTGGGTTAAAGAGCGCTTAAATAAAATAAAATAAAATAAAATTCTCACACATGCACAAACACAAAAGTGGGGAGGTGAGAATTTCATCCTTAACATACACAAACACTCAGTTGTAAAGAATGGCATGGGTGGCGCTGTGGTCTAAACCACAGAGCCTAGGGCTTGCCGATCAGAAAGTCAGTGGTTCGAATCCCCGCGACGGCGTGAACTCCCATTACTCGCTCCCATCTCCCACCAACCTAGAAATTTGGAAGCATGTCAAAGTGCAAGTAGATAAATAGGTACCACTCCAGCAGGAAGGTAAACGGCGTTTCCGTGAGCTGCTCAGGTTTTGCCAGAAGCAGCTTTGTCATGCTGACCACATGACCCGGAAAACCTGTCTGTGGACAAACATCGGCTCCCTCGGCCAGTAAAGCGAGATGAACACTGCAACCCCAGAGTCGTTCATGATTGGACTTAACTGTCAGGGGTCCTTTGCCTTTACCTTTTTTATAATTCATTTATTCATTTCCTCACATTTCGATCTTCCATCACAGATCTCAAGTGGTTCTAGATGCTGGCCAGACCTTGTTGTTGTTTAGTCGTTTAGTCGTGTCCGACTCTTCGTGACCCCATGGACCATAGCATGCCAGGCACTCCTGTCTTCCACTGCCTCCCGCAGTTTGGTCAAACTCATGTTCATAGCTTCGAGAACACTGTCCAACCATCTCTTCCTCTGTCATCCCCTTCTCCTAGTGCCCTCAATCTTTCCCAACATCAGGGTCTTTTCCAGGGAGTCTTCTCTTCTCATGAGGTGGCCAAAGTATTTGAGCCTCAGCTTCACGATCTGTCCTTCCAGTGAGCACTCAGGGCTGATTTCCTTCAGAATAGATAGGTTTGATCTTCTTGCAGTCCATGGGACTCTCAAGAGTCTCCTCCAGCACCATAATTCAAAAGCATCAATTTTTAGGCCAGACCTAGGTCTGCTTATTTTCATCATGTGCCTTCAAAGCATACTCTAGCCTGATATATCCAGCCTTGTACACATTTACATGGGTCCTTCTTTGGAAGCCATTTGGGAGCACATTAATCTCCAATTAATGTGGCTCAACAGGACCCATCAAACATAAAAGTCAGTGGCTCCTTACGAGAAGTAGAACTGTGGCCAGTAAAGATGGATTTAGAGAACAGCCCACCAAATACTGAAATACCCTTGAGAGTAATTGGAGTTTCAAGTAGGCCAACATAGGGGACCTAATTCCCCTCCAGCCACTCTGGGCAGCTCCCAACATAATATTAAAAACACGATAAACATCAAACATTAAAAAACTTCCCTATACAGGGCTGCCTTCAGATGTCTTCTAAAAGTCAGGTGGTTGTTTATTTCCTTGACATCCGATGGGAGGGTGTTCCACAGGGCGGGCGCCACTACCGATAAGGCCCTCTACCTGGTTCCCTGTAACCTCACTTCTTGCAGTGAGGGAACTGCCAGAAGGCCCTCAGAGCCTTGAGCGATACAGGTGGAGATGCTCCTTCAGATATATTACCCATCTAGTCCAGCATCTCCCCAGATACCTGTGGGAAACTGGCAACCAGGAGACAAGCACAATAGCACTCTCCCCTCTTGTGGTTTCCATCAGCCCATTCCCAAGGCAATTGCTTCCCTTGCAGGCTAGACAGGCATATCTCATAAAAAAAATTGGGGGGGGGAGTGGAGGAAACAAACTGGGTCACTGAGGAACGAGTGACAATGACACACTTCTCCCCTTACATTGTTGGCAATTGCTCTCTCTTTAAACCCTAGACCCAGCGTTCCACTTGTTAGTTAAAACTTACGAGATGGTGGAGCAAACAAAAGCCCTGAGTTTAAATGGTCTTTGTACGCAGTAACGGCAGGGCTTATATTTTCCAAATCATAAAACACAGCGGGGAGTGTGGTTTATCTTTAAGTGGGGGGGAGGGGAAATCAATCCTTTGGGATCTTATAAATCATAGCCAGATGCCTATAATCCCCCAGAGGTGTGATTATCTCATGACAGCCACTTTCATTGAAGTTGTCTTATGGAAACCACTAAAATAAAATAATAATAATAATAAAATCTTTATTGTGAAAGAGGGAGCTGTGAATTGTCTGCTGCGAGGTTGTTTCTGGGGGCGGTGTGTGTGTGTGTGTGTGTGTGTGTGAGAGAGAGAGAGAGAGAGAGAGAGAGAGAGAGAGAGAGAGAGAGAGAGAGAGAGAATGCAGAATACTCGGCAGTTAGATTAACCATCCCTTCCTCAACAAAGGGGTTCCCCCTCCCCCTCCACTTAGTAACCCAAACATTGCTAAAAATGCAACACATCCTAACAGTCCTCGATGCATAAAATTCTGAGCCATGACTGTTCTTCCTGTGATACACGTACAAGATGAAGACAGGTGCTCCGGAAAGTCTGGGTCTAGTCAGTGTCTGAATAGGTGATCACATTTGCACTGCTTTAGGCTCCATAATGGGCACAAGGAGAAGGGGACGACAGAGGACGAGATGGTTGGACAGTGTTCTCGAAGCTACGAACATGAGTCTGACCAAACTGCGGGAGGCAGTGGAAGACAGGAGTACCTGGCGTGCTCTGGTCCATGGGGTCACAAAGAGTTGGATACGACTAAACAACAACAACAACAATGGGAGAAAGGCAGGTTATGGGTGTAAGGGAATAATAGAGGAAGTGATCCCAAAGCACCCTTTCTATTCTGAAAATGCAAGCGTATTTTTCTATCCCAGAGTGAACTCTGGGGGTGAAAAAAAAGGAAAAAGAATCATCCAGCAAGTTTCCAGCGTGCCAGAGGGAATCAGGTGTTTTGCTGAGGGTGCTGTCAGATCTTGAGGTGCCCCAAGCGCAGGAATGAATGCAAACCAAACACATAATCCCCCATATTACAGTAGGGATGGGAGATAAAAAACCGATTCAGTTCACATTTAAAGGTGGATGTGCCCGATTAGCAGTTTCCAAAACAGTACAAAAAATTCGCAGTTCTCCTGATTTTGCAATGGATTTCTCCATCCAGGTTGTTGTTGTTGTTGTTAATTCACCTTATACACTGCCCTATACCCGGAGGTCTCAGGGTGGTTCACAACAAGGCATATACATATATACTGGGATAAAGTGTTCATGAATCACAAGGCACACAGAATGCATTGTATTCAGAGAAATATGTGCATATCATCTAAAACTACATACAAAAAGGTGTAAAGGAGGAGGAGGAGGAGGAGGAGGAGGAGGAGGAGGAGGAGGAGGAGGAGGAGGAGGAGGAGGAGAAGAAGAAGAAGAAGAAGAAGAAGAAGAAGAAGAAGAAGAAGAAGAAGAAGAAGAAGAAGAAGAAGAAGAAGAAGAAGTTTGTTCTTAGGTGAAATTCACACAAAAATGTTGATGAATTTTCATGAGGATTGTTTTTTTTAATTGCAAACTGATGTAGGAATTAAGATAGGAAAAATGAGGATCTGAAAGTGAAATTGATAGATTTACCCACCCTTATATCACAGTGTACATTAAGCCTGCTCAACAAAAGGAATACATATTGTGTGTGAAGAGACTCTAAAATATCCCTCCACGCTTGCAAGCAGATTCTTTATAATACCATTAGCAACCTCATTTAAATTAGAAGCAGCTTCTTGTGTTTTATTTCTTCAGCTCAGCTACCAGTGAGTGCACAGATATATGTATATATATATTCCTCCTCCGGTAAGCAGACCGTTGATAAATCATCTCTGTTTAGAATGGACCTAATTGTCAAATCAGCTGGGTCACAGGTTAATACCAAATAGTCTGCTTTTTGCCTCTTAAGCTATCTATCTCCCAGTTGTGTCTGACCTGTGAAGTACTTTGAAATACTGCTCAAAGTGATACCAAGGAAATGCAGGCGGCGGTCGTAGCATCTCGTTAAGTTCTTTCTGCAGAATTACCTCAAAGTCAAATATTAGCCATTAACTCCCTTGACCCGATCATCTTTGAAAGACAGGTGAAAAGCGGAAGGCAGACCTAAGACTCTTTTATTATCTTCAGCACTGACATAATCTTAATTGTTTTCACTGTTTCCTCCCCTTTAAGAGAGAGAGAGAGAGAGAGAGAGAAGACATAAGTGGATTTTAGAATGTAGCAGGCTCCTAGTTTTAGGATAAGCTGAGCAAATGACCAAATCTCATAAATTTATTGGTGAGTAAAAATTATTTAGAAACATAATTCTCTTTTTCTTTTGTATTCAAATGTCTCAGGAGAAATAACCACTTGGCAAACCTCTTGCAATATCAGGCCCTAAATAAAGATTTGCTTACACTTGGGGTGGGGAACCCATAGCTCTCCAGATGTTGCTGGACTACAGCTCCCCTAATCCATGATCATTGGCCATGCAGGGTGGGGCTGATGGGAGCTGTAGTCCAACAACATCTGGAAGACCACAGGCTCCGCACATCAAAGTTGGATGAGCATATTAAGACAGTGAGTATGGGGATTTCCTGTGAGTGTCTAGTCTCTTAGGAGAAAACATTGGCAAGACAGCTACAGCAATGACTCGCCTCTCCAAAAGGATGTGGGAGAATATGATGCTAATGACCAAAACCAGGATGAAAGTCTACTAGATTTGCATGTTGTGCTCGCTGCTGTAGGAAAGTGAGTCATGGGCAACTTACAAGCATCAGGAGTGATGCCTCAATGCCTTCTACATGTGCTGCGTCAGGAAGATTTGGGGCATATCTCATAGTAGGACAGAGTCTCAACCAAGGATGTGCTCCCACAAGCCCACATTTCCCGCATGTTCACACTCCTGGCTCAGCAATATCTACGCCGGCTTGGTCATGTCCACAGAATGGAAGACGGCAGGATCTCCAAGGATGTGCTCTATAGGGAGCTGGCTGCAGGCACCAGACCAACTCTGTGCTGCAAAGGTATCTATAAATGTGACACGAAGGCTGGCAACCTCAGCCCTGCCATGTGAGAATCCCTTGCAGACAACCACAGTGCCTGGAGGCACACAGTCAGTTTGCGCATCCACAGCAGTGACCAGAGGAGGAATGACTGCTGGAAGGAGGGCAGAGAGAAGAAACGCTATGGTGCATCTGCAGCAACACAAGGAGACACAAACGTTGGGTACCAACAACATTTGAAGGGCATCAGGTTTGGGAAGGTTTCTCTGAGCCCTGGATCGGACCCTGGATGAGCCAATCTGGGGGTGCAGAAAGAGTATAAGCATCTCCCCGGAGAAAATCTGGTTGGTACATTTCAGGTCTTTGATGGGGTGGAAGGTTGCCCGAGTGCTGTTGGAGTCCAGCTCCCATCTGCCCCAACCAAAATGTGTCACCCACCACTAGACCCTTTCCAGCTGTTTAAGGCCAGCATCAGGGGTTAGAATGGTTGGGCACCTGCTGAGTCTCATTCCCCACCTGGGGGCCACCGCCATGAGGCCCCTGGCTCTGCTGCAGCTTTGACCACTAGGAATGGGCATAACATTTTTATTCCCAGACTGAGAAATTTTTGCACATGTTCACCCTTAAGTCATTTCTGTTCCAGTTTCATTAACCTGTGATTAGAAAAAAATGTGTGAAAATTCACATTTTAAGCATACGTTTCCAAATGTGTTCTCTCAAACTATGCATCTCTAAATGTATTTTGATACATTTTCATTTTGCTTTGAGCCAAGAACTGCCTCTTGAACACTCGGGAAGTGAGAAAGCTGGTGGGTTCCTGTGTTCTGAGCTGCACTAGTCTAGCTGGTGTGGCTCAGATCAGTCCGCACTGGAATTTGTGAAGGCCAAGTTCCTCAGGCGCCCCTAGCTGCCACCTGCTGCTCACCCACTCTCTGGCCAAGAAAGCATGAACAAGTGACTGGTAGCGATTGCAATCATGAGCTGATGCCTCCTGCTTTGCTCACCTTGGTGAGTGAACAGCTGGCAGCAATGGTGGCAAGCCCAGTGAGAGTTTATGGAAAGGGGGGAAAGTACATTAAGGGTGTCTGGTCTGACTCAAACCAATGGCTTCAAGTTAGAACAAAGGAGATTTTGACTAAACATCAGGAAAATCTTTCTGACAGTAAGAGCTGTTCGACAGTGGAACGGTCTCCTTCAAGGGGGTTGTGAACTTCCTTTGAGGTTTGTAAGCAGAGGTTGGGTGGCCATCTGTCATGGATGCTTTAGCTTAGATTCCTGCATTGCAGGGGGTTGGATTAGATAACCATTGGGGTCCCTTCCAACTCTACAATTCTATGATTGTATACCCCCTCTCCCCCCAAATGTTCACCGGAATCTGCATGGTCTGCAACAGGGGTGAGAACCTGGTGCCAGCTGTTGTCCCCAACCAGCATGGCCAATGATCAAGGATGATGGGATTTGCAGTCCATCAGAAACTGGATAGCCAAAGGTTCCCCAATCCCTGAAATGAAGAAAGCCTGAAATGCATAGAAGAATTCCTGCACACACAAACCAAATTGAGAATTAAATGTATGGCTTGAAGCATTCATTCCACCAAACCACCATTAATCCCAGGGAGTTTAGCCAAAGTTCAGGGGTGATGGGAGTTGTAGTCCAGCAACATCTGGAAAGGCCATAGCTTCCCCATCCCTGGTCAACATGGTTGTCCCCTGCACAGCCACCTCTCCCAACAATCTACTGATGTTTCCTTAGGAGCTATTTATTATCCATAAATACTTTTAATGGATCTTGTGGTGGTTCAGGGTGGGGGTGGGGGTGTGTAGCAAATGCTTTCCTTGCAGGAATAAAAAGCTTCTCTTAAATGCCTTGATTTGATTTTTTCCCCGTATTTTTTTCATTTTCTATACAGCAGGGTTCATATATTAATTCCTTTTATCAGGGATAACTGATGCTATCTTCCCCTTTGCTACAAAAATTAAAGCCATTCTTAAAAAGTGACCCGAGTCACTGCATAGCGGAAAGGCATCTATTAGATAAAGTTAAAATGAAAAGCTAGAAAGAGTCGTCTGTCTAATCCTTCCTCTTACCAATGACTCAGATAGATCTTTTCAAACAGAAAAATGAAAGGACTCGCAGTTTCTGAAGGTTTTCTCCCCTCTCCCCCTCCCCCCCCTTTTTTTTAAAGGTTCAAACTGCAGTACCTGGGAGAGGGGGGGGGAGGGGGAAATTGCCAAAGTTGTAGAGTATCTAAAAAGGAGAGAAGATCAAATTTATTTTTCTGACACAACGACTCTTTTTTATTTATCTTTTTGCTACTGGCCATAAAAGTAAAGAAGCGAAACTTCAACAAAATATCTAAAGGTTCCATAAACAGCCCCTTTCGTTTCAGATGCTATTTTTTCTTTTTTTACAAACCGAAACCCGTTAGACACTTACAACCGTGTAAAGCGAATGGGTGGGTGCGAGTTTGGGGTTACTTTCCTTATTTATTTATTTTATCTGTTACAATTTGATTTGTGGACATTTCTGTTCGCCTTTCTCCTTCCTCTCCTCCAGGAGAGCATTTTCTGCTAACCTCATTTAGCTGAATCCTATCTCAGCCATGACTCGAAGAAGTTTCATTTTCCCACTTGATCTGTGGGAAGACAAATCGAATGAATGCTGCGACGCTGGAATAAAACGTGGCCCTGATGTGAAGCAGAGGCGCTGAATTATTTCACGTGTGGGGCATCTAAAAATGCTCACTTACCCACTATTTGAGTAGGCATTGCATGGTGTTATGCCACCATCTGTACAGTTAGCTCGGATTTGTTGATAGCTATCCTTTTTTTCTGATTGATTTTCTGATTTGCAGGGACAATCTTACATTCATGGCAGCTACAGGGGACGGGGAATGGATGGAGAAGGCAGCGCGGGGAGGTAGGTTTGAGAATGTCAGAGCCTCAAGGGAGTTTTTTAAAACACAAAAGTAGAAGAAACTTGGACGGAACATAGGAAGCTACCTTATACTGAGTCAGATCACTGGTCAGTATACCTTAGTATTGTCTACACTGCCTGGCAGTCGCTTTCCAGGGTCTCTGGAGGAAGTGTTTCTCAGTCTTACCTGGAGATCCCTGGGATTGAAGTGCAGACTTTCTGCATGCAAGGCAGAAACTTTAACCACTGAGCTACAGTCCTAAGCAGGTATTGCGTGGACAGGCCGAGTCCCCCCCCCCCAGGTGACCCCCAAGCGGAATAATGACTCAAGACAATGTGCCATGGGATTAAAATTGGCCACAACTTTATTAAGTTTCAGATGTAGGAAGACCTTGGCTCAGGCATTGGGTGTTTATCCTTCCCAGCCCCCAGCCGGGGAGACTTCAGGGTTATCCAGAATGTGTGGGGATTGGACTGGCTCTGGAGAACATATGTTCAAGCAGAGAGCCCCCCCCCCCCGTTTCTTGGGCTCCTTGATCACTGCAGATGGTGACAGCAGTCACGAAATTAAAAGATGCCTGCTTCTTGGGAGAAAAGCAATGACAAACCTAGACAGCATCTTAAAAAGCAGAGACATCACCTTACCAACTAAGGTCCGTATAGTTAAAGCTATGGTTTTCCCAGTAGTGATGTATGGAAGTGAGAGCTGGACCATAAAGAAGGCGGGTCGCCGAAGAATTGATGCTTTTGAATTATGCTGCTGGAGGAGACTCTTGAGAGTCCCATGGACTGCAAGAAGATCAAACCTATCCATTCTTAAGGAAATCAGCCCTGAGTGCTCGCTGGAAGGACAGATCGTGAAGCTGAGGCTCCAATACTTTGGCCACCTCATGAGAAGAGAAGAATCCTTGGAACAGATTGTTGGGAAAGATTGAGGGCACTAGGAGAAGGGGACGACAGAGGACGAGATGGTTGGACAGTGTTCTCGAAGCTACGAACATGAGTTTGACCAAACTGCGGGAGGTTACCACTTCAGCCCCCCCCCCCTTTAGGAAGATAAAGGATTCCGCCCAAGGCCTGAAACCGCCAAAGTTGTGACATTTTGCTACAGGAAAGGCGAAACCTGCCAATGCAGGAAAATTCCTTTCCGTCCTTTCAACAGTGACCCTTACATAGCAGTGCATGCATACCTGTGGAGAATAGGTTAACCTGCAAAAGAAGACTTAACTGAGGGAGGGGAGGATGGGAGAAGCTCTGGAGCCAACTGCCGCTTCACAGGTAAGATTCAGGACGGTGGGCAGGACAGTCCCTCCCCTTACTGCCCAATCCCCTGGCAACGCCTCCCCAAGCAGGATTGGGCGATTGGCTGAGGTAGACAGATACCTCCAGGTATCCAGCCTGGGGAGGATGAGGCCAGCCTGAACTACCAGGAGTCGCATTGGGATCCGGGGGGGGGGGGCTGTGCGCAACCACGCAAAAGGCGCCTCCCATTTGATGTGGGGAGCGGTCATTCTGTCTGCTCCAGATTGAGATAAAATCCTCCTTAATGGGGACCTCCCTGGCTTGGCAGTGTACCTTGGCCCCTGCATTGCTCCTGGATAGGCTGCTGTGGCTCAATCAGTGGTGGCTGGTACACATTGGTGGAGCCAGAGCCAATCACAGGCAGAGCCGTTCCCTGACTCAGAGAGATGGAGACTGGTGGGGGATTGTTACACTTGCCCTGTTGGACCTGCTTCCTCTGGGCCAGAGTAATTTTTGCACAGCTTTGGCTGGCGTGCCAGCTGTAACCTTTCCTAGAGCGGACAGATCCTGCCGCCGCTGCCGATGTGCTAGCTACATCCAGGTTCCGCAGCTGTCTGAGCTAGAACAGAGCCAAATATCAGCCTTGGTGAGAGTGCAGGTGTGCACATGCTGAAAGGCTTTTTAAAAGGTACCTCTATCTGTCAACCCAGGAGCAAGCTAGGGACACAGATAGGCACAAAAAATATGCCTGGTAAACATTTGGAGCATATGGAAGATGTCTTCCACCAGGTTTCATCATTGCTCAGTATTGGTACCCTCCTTCTTAAACCCTGATGATCAATTTAAAGACCAATGGCAAAAAAAATTATATTTGCCATATAATTTTTTAATTAATTTTTAACAATACAATAATAACATTCATCACATTATTTTCCATATTTTATCCTTCTTTGGCTTTTTAAGGCCATTGACTTCCATCAAACCCTTCTTACGATTTTCTAACTTTCATCTCCAATATCTATACTTCATTAATCAATCACTGACTTAAATTATTACTAAAACATAACTAAAATCCATATTACAACGACTCTCCATTTTTATATCTTACAAAGCTTCTTGCAGTCCTACCAACGTAGTCATTTGAGTGCAATTGTCTTTCAAATAGTCTGTAAATTTAGTCCAATCTTTGGGAACCAGGCTTTGCCTTAGCATGTTCTGCTGCCGTACTAAAGCCCTATTCCACCGCTGGGACTTCTCAAACTTTAGAACCTAAATAATGTTATTGACAATGAAACAAACCTGGTTTGAGAGCTGCTGTTCCTGCATCTAAAGCGAAGCCCATTGCAAGAGGATAGTTCTAGTGTGTGCTCATTGACAAGAGCTTTGGGAAACCTGAACAAGCCCAGCTCCTTGCAGGACATCTGCTGCAAGAGAAGTAAAATGAAACTTTGCTAAACCTGAGCCATCAGCAATCTTACCAGGAAGCTAAATCCACCTGCTCAGAGGCTGTTGTTGTTTCTTAATAGAGTGAAGAAATAAAGACTTAAGTCTGCTGCTCTGCTTTACAGAATGGAGGTATGGAGCATCCTAGTGGTTTTATTTTTCCGAGTATACTTTGGGGGATACGATCCAACCGAATGCAAATATTAAAATATTTATACACCAAAGCACAAAGCAAACTGTGCATCGAAAAAGCCGTATTAATGCATAATATGATGTGAATACAAGATGTGCAGATGGCACCATATTGCTTTGGCGAGGAGAGGTCAAACAATACACCAATTGACTTTGACTGCTATCATATAAACTACTCTAATGTGGAGCTGTGAGCTGCCAGATTGCACTCCCTTTGACTAAGTATCTTACGGCATGATGTAATCATCAGGCACAGGACAGATGCTCTCCCTGGCTGTAATACACAAAGCCCGAAGACAGTCTTGCAATATTTAGGTGTAATGGATCTCTATGCTGGGGAGCATGTACGCAGTAATGGTGATCTGTATTCTTATTCTTAAGGACATTCCACAGGACTTAGGATGGTGAACGCTGGCATTCCGATTCCAGTTTCATTGCATTTACAATATTTATATGCTGCCCAGCAACAAACGTTCCCTGGGTGATTTACAAGTGAAAATTAAAACCATCAGATTTAACAATAAATAAATACATAAATAAAAATAGGCACGAGCGTGGAACAGAGTTTAACTAGAAACAGTGAAGGGTATCCTTTAGCTACCTCGAGCACTTTGTTCTTAAGTGGAAAGGCAGGGTCAGCACATCAAAATAAACAGTCCAGAAGGAGAGAGAGAGAGAGAGAGAGAGAGAGAGAGAGAGAGAGAGAGAGAGAGAGAGAGAGAGATGGATGGATAGATAGATAGATAGATAGATAGATAGATAGATAGATAGATAGATAGATAGATGATAGATAGATGATAGATAGATAGATAGATAGATAGATAGATAGATAGATAGATAGATAGATAGATGATAGAATGATTGGCCCAAGGTGAGCTTCTGTAGTGTAAAGGTAAAGGACCCCTGGACTGTTACGTCCAGTCAAAGGCAACTATGGGGTTGTGGCGCTCATTTCACTTTCAGACTGAGGGAGCTGGCATTTCTCCACAGACAACTTTCCAGGTCAAGTGGCCAGCATGACTAAACCACTTCTGGTGCAATGGGACACTGTGCCGGAAGCCAGAGCACATGGAAATGCTGTTTACCTTTCCGCTGCAGCGATACCTATTTATCTATTTGCACTGGCATGCTTTCAAACTGCTAGGTTGGCAGGAACTGGGACAGTGCAACAGGAGCTCTCCCCGTCGCACAGATTCGAACCGCCAACCTTCTGATCAGCAAGCCCAGGAGGCTCAGTGGTTTAGACTGCAGTTCCACCCTGTAGGATGGCAAGGTGAAGTAGGAATTCTCCCAAGGGTCCCTCCATCAACCATCTACCACCTACATGAGTGTACAATCCTTGTGCCCAAGTGGAGGAAGCTGAAGAAGAAAGAAGGGGAAAGGGGGGGGGAGAGCAGGAAGCAAAAGGAGGAAAGAGAGAACAGAAAAAGAAAAGGGGGGAAAATGAACAATAAAGAAAAATAAAAAGGACTTCCAGTTTTCCATCTGCCAGTTATGGTCATCGTATCTAAAGGGCATTTTCTCTCCCTAGAATCATAGTTTCACAGTAAGTGTGATGCTGACCATCAAAACTCCATTGTATGGCAAAGGGGATCTTGGGTGGGCAGAGCCAAGGAAGCCAGGTAGAGCCAGGGATTAGGGTCCCGCTGTGACTATTTTTTAAAAAAAAAACCTTAAAATGCTTGTTTTCTGAAAACAAGAGCTTGTTCTTGAAATGGAAACGGCCACATCTCATAGTACGAGAACCTGGGGACCATCAAGTGAAGCTGAATGTTGGGATCTTTGGGACAAACAAAACCATCATCATCAAACCTTTTATTGGCATCACGTAGGTAAAGGTAAAGGGACCCCTGACCTTTAGGTCCAGTCGTGACCGATTCTGGGGTTGCAGCGCTCATCTCGCGTTATTGGCCGAAGGAGCCGGCATACAGCTTCCAGGTCATGTGGCCAGCATGACAAAGCCGCTTCTGGTGAACCAGAGCAGCACACGGAAATGCCGTTTACCTTCCCACTGTAGTGGTACCTATTTATCTTCTTGCACTTTGAAGTGCTTTCGAACTGCTAGGTTGGCAGGAGCTGGGACCTTCTGATCAGCAAGACTTAGGCTCTGTGGTTTAACCCACAGCACCACCCACGTCCCTATTGGCATCGCATACAAACATCCAAAACAAATCAACACAGAATTACCATTTCCCCAGTGGCACAAAACATTTGCTAAAGAAAGGAGGCAGAGCAGTCTATCGTCACATCTCTAGGTCTCCAATTAAAACCGAGGTTAGGAGAATCTAGAGAGAGTTCAGAGAGACTAATAAAATGAAAAGCTTCCTCACATGGTGCGTGCTTCAGCTATGAAGTCCATTCTGGTGTCCACCGTATTGGATGCCTTTAAAAGAGGATCAGGCCAATTTCTGAAGGAAAAGCTCTCAGTGGCTACAAGCCAGCTATGTTGAAGGCAGTGTGCCTCTGTACCAGTTGCTGGGTATCATTCCTGTTGTACTCAGATTCCTCTTGTGGTCTTCCCACAGGCACCTGGTTGGCTATTGTGAGAACAGTATGCTGGACTAGATGGGCCTTTGGCCTGCCCCAGTCAGCCTCTTCTCCAGGGCCGTCTTAAGCATATCTAACGCCATGGTGCAGAAGGGGTGGGGGAGACGTTCTCAGTGCCCCTTCCCCCTCCCCGCCCCCTGCGCTGGGCAGCTCGAGGCTCGCTTGCCGTGCGGGCTTCCTCAGCAGTCCCACTACTGCTGCGGGGCGGGCAGGAGGGAGAAGGGCGCTGCATAGCTTTGTGTGCTGCTGCCGCTGCTGCCACCTCTCCCAGGCAGGAAGTGAGAGAGCGTAGCTGGCCGTAGGAAGAGCCGCCGCCGCCCAGCATGCCCTCACAGCTGTTCCTGATCAGTCCTGGACTCCCGCTGCTGGGCGCCCCTGATGGGCGGGCGCCGTGGTACAGGGCGCCACTAACCCTAATGGGGTAAGACGGCCCTGCTCTTCTCCCCTTCTCCTCATGAGGCACTATTCCAGATCCCACAACCCCGAGAAGACTACCATTTGCTGTCGCTGTGCCCACTCCATCATTTAAGACAGTTGGGAGAAACTTGCCTCTTCAAACCCCATTCCATGTACATTTTAACTGTTGCTGCCGTTGGTTTAACATGTTAACACTTGGGTTTTGTGGCTTCTGTTGTCGCTTGGAACGAAGTGCAATGCACTGTTTTCCATTGTTGCATGACTGCTGTTTCCTTAACTGCTTTGAGTTGCATTTCTGGAAATATGGTGGGGTGTAAGATTTGACCACCATTCCTACTCAAATCCGTTTGTACCATCATTTTTAAAAAATAATAAAAACAAACCATGGTCTCTGAAGCTCCTTTCCCTCCTACGATTTAACCAGCTCACATTATAGTATTCTTTGTTCTCCGTTTACAGTAGCAACTCCAGTGAACTGTTTTTGAATCTAGACTCGTTTCCAGACGGGTGTTCTCAGAGTATGTTCGCCCTCTTTGCCCGGCTTGATTAGCAAATCTCTCTCTCTCTCTCTCTCTCTCTCTCTCTCTCTCTCTCTCTCTCTCTCTCTCTTTCTCTTTCTCTCTCTCTCATATATTTACTCCCACGAGAAAGTTATCATTTATCATACTTATGTTCATTTCACCCCTATTCTAATCACAGTGGCTTTCATGTAGCAGGAAAAGTAGAGGGAGGGAGGAACACAAGATTAACACCCCATTAGTACACCTTTATTGCCTCACGCACTCACTTCTGAAGCAAACACTATGCCCTATATTGCATTCTTTTCTTTTCTCTTTAACGTCTGGCCTCTCCAGCCCCCTTATCAGCATTATCCGAATGTAAATATTAGACGGAGCTGTGGGAAAATAGAAAGCAACTTGTAAATCTGCATATTCACCACAGAAGCAAAAAATGAAGAATGAATCTTCAAGCCAACCATCTGGCTTTAAACAATGCTCCATTTCAAAGGTAACTATTTATAAAACAACATATACTGATGGTTTGGCAGATTAGCATAAGCGCACATTAAGAATGCCATCGCTCTGGGCGCATTCCATGCACTCGCAAGATTATGGCATAAATGCAGAATTCTTTCTTTCTTTCTTTCTTTCTTTCTTTCTTTCTTTCTTTTTGCTTCTCTCCAGCATCATGTGACACAAGAGGTTACAAAGCCTCAAGGTGCTTCTGGAAGATGCTTTGCGAAGGGTGGCAAACTACATGATAGAATAAAATGTCACGTCAAATGGATGAGGATTATTAAGTTTGTTACCAGTGAATGGACAACAGTGGTCAGGGCCGGCTCTAGGTAGACCCTCAGTGGTGCGGTGCACGAGGGCGCCGGGCCGGTAGGCAGGGCGCCGCGCGGCAAAGCCGCGCGGAAACCATGCTGCACCCTGCAAGGGCAGGGCGCCAGAGCGATCTCCGGCCCTCTCGCACCAGGCCGCGCGACCTGCTCGAGACTGCCCTGACAGTGGTCAGACTATCTTTGTCCGGAAACTGAAGACATTCCTAGCCGCTGAGGTCATCTGGGCCTCTAGTGCCAAAGATTGATTCAGGAACAACCCAGATTATGAACCAGCCCTTTCAGAGGAAGTATATCCAAAGCAGGTAATTGACTAGTTATCCAGGCTTGAGACTCACCCACCCACTATGCCTCCATCTCGCCAGGATTCAGATGGGGTGGCACAGTATATATTAAAGAAATAAATCAGATAAACTGTGTCACATGCCAGGTCTTAAGCACAAGAGGCAGAAGTACCTAGCACAATTCCCCCAGGAAGCTGTATTGTATATCTGCAACGTTTACAGGTTTGATTGAAGAACCTCAAGATGCTTTTTCTGATTTGCAAGGTTATGCGAATGTTCCTTGTCCATGATTCGATGAGTGGATGGAATTGCAAGAGTCAGGCTTGCTGTTGGGTTCTCTCCTGCCCCTCACGAATACTTACATTTACAAATTCCCATTTGCTTTCTGAGAATATTTCTCCGCTTTTTTTTTGCTTCGACATTCAATGCCAGTAAACACAATCACGGGAATCAGTGCTGAAAACAAACACAAAAGGAATGCAAGTGAAGGCGAAGGGGATGATTTTATTTGTATTTTTTTTTCCGGGGGGTGGGGGTGGGGAGAGAGAATGCATAAGTGCCAAGATTGTGTTGCAATTTGTGCTTTATTCAAGTCACATAAAGCATGTTGAGAGACAGCAAAACCCAACTCAAGAAAAGTTAGAAGGGACTTGATTAAGGTATTCAGATGCATAAAAGGCGCAGTGAAAACTAATCAGCTTCTCTCTCTTCCCCCCATCATCCCCTTCCTTTGACTCTCGCCTTGGAGAGCATGGTCACTCCAAATCAAAGGGCAACAAAAACAGTGCAAATTAGAGCAGCTTCTTCATGCAGCTTTACTCAGCCAAAGGAATTCACGTGCACAATATATTATCCCGACAAGTCTATTGCCTTGATTGAAAGGGAAATTCTGGCTGATTTCCTGAATGAGGTTATTAAAGGGGACTGGAAAATCTTCCTTTCAACTTCCCCAATCAGCATCTCCAATACCAAACCTGCAAGCAGGAAAGAGACAGACTAAGGGTGCAATCTAAACCCACTCTGTGCCAGGTCGGGCTGGGCTGGGGTTGACTTGGGTGGAGAAAATCCCTCTGCCCGGCCGACTGCCTCTGACCTGTACCTGCTGAGTGATGCTGTGATGGACCAGAGTCTGGTGATGCAGTACCTCGGAATTCCACCAGAGTGCTAGAGCTGCTCTCTGATTGGCTACCAAGCCAGAGGGGGTGGAGACAGCACTTTGGGGGAGGGATAAAAGGAGCAGTTTCTAATAGAGCACTCAGATGGTTTAGGACAGTGGTCTTCAACCCCCGGGCCACGGACCGGTAGCGGTCCGTGGATCAATTGGTACCGGGCCACCTAAGGATCATTAAATACAATTAAATTAAAATTATTAAATCAAAACAATCTAAATAAAATATAAACAATAAACGCCCCCCCCCTCAGCGGGACACAGTAAAATTATCAAACGTTGACTGGTCCGCGGTGATAAAAAGGTTGGGGAGCACTGGTTTAGGAGATAGTTTTGGGGAGATAGTTGAAGAGATGGTTTAAGAGAGCTTTGAGGAGGGAGGGTTGGAGAAAAGAGAGAGCATTGGTTCTGCTCTGTGTGTATTATTATTATTATTATTATTATTATTATTATTATTAATTTATTTATACCCCGCCCATCTGGCTGGGTTTTCCCCGCCACTCTGGGCGGCTTCCAACAAATACAAAAATACATTAAAATATCACAGATTAAAAACTTCCCTAAACAGGGCTGCCTTTAGGTGTTTTCTAAATGTCAGGTAGTTGTTTATCTCCCTGACCTCCGATGGAAGGGCATTCCACAGGGCAGGCGCCACTACCGAGAAGGCCCTCTGCCTGGTTCCCTGTAGCTTTGCTTCTCGCAGTGAGGCAACCGCCAGAAGGCCCTCGGCTCTGGATCTCAGTGTCCGGGCTGAACGATGGGGGTGGAGATGCTCCTTCAGGTATAGCATCCACTCTGAGGGAAATATCTAAAGCTAGGGAAAGGAGTCTCCTAGCTTAGATAGGAAGACAGTTAGTGTTGTGAGAGTATTCAGGAAGAGGTTAACTGGAGGGCTGAGTATGAGTGAGAAGTAGAGCTGTGGGTTGGGTCTCATTTCAGTCAGGAGGGGAGTGTCTGTTATACTGCTAGAAGTACCTCAAGAAACGCTTCCTGCCCCCTGGTCTCCCAGAACCAGAAGAGGCATGAAAAGAGGAGAGGAGAGGTTAGCTGCATGCAGGCCCAATCTCCGATTGCTTGGAAAAAGCCTTGGAGAGTAGAGGACTTAGGCGGCTGTGAGGAAGTGGGGACTTTCAGTCTTGGCAACTGATTTTCATCGAGTAAGTTACAGATAGGTAGCCGTGTTGGTCTGCCGTCGAAATAAAATAAAAATAAAATAGAAAAATTCCTTCCAGTAGCCCCTTAGAGACCAACTAAGTTTGTCATTGGTATGAGTTGGTAGCCCCTTAGAGACCAACTAAGTTTGTCATTGGTATGAGCTTTCGTGTGCATGCACACTGCTTCGTATCTGAAGACTCCCTCCCTGTTGATCGGAGGGAGAAGCCCATTAAGCATTTCTACCAAAATGGGCAATCAAAAATATTATCGTCTTACGACTTCCCCATTGATCTGCAGATCACTTAGTTTTGCTCCTGTTTTCTTTTCGTGATGTGCTATAATCTGGACGACGGTGGGGTGCAACAAAAGGTTTCCATGACACCACTTGTCACTGCAGTTTCTCTGTGCCTTTTAAAGATCAGAACCCCGGCCGTAGTTGGACGCAGAAGGCCAGGAAACCACAGATACCTGCTTCACACCATTACTGAAAGCAACGTGTTATGATGTTGAAATGAAAGCAGTTATCCAGAGTGTATCCTTTTAACTGTGCCTCTTCCATTATAGCGAATAATGGCTATTTAAATACCTGCAAGTTGAAATTATCCTGATGGAAAATGCAGCCGGGAAAAGTATGAAAGACAAAGGACTTTAAAATAAATCTCCACCTGCCATATGAAGCAATTTTTGCACCAGATGGCAGATGTTTATGACGGTGCTTAAAACAAGTAAAAATTAAATGGATCTCAAAACTTAATTGTTTTTAGTGTAAAAGGGCTCCCAATAAAAGCTTTTCTTTTCTTTCTTTCTTTTTGGTTCATTTCCACCTCCCCCACTCTATTTGATTACAATTCCTTTTAGAAATGACCTAAAAACTTCAGAACTCTGGGTGTGGAAGACTCAAGAGTTCACAAGGAAATGCTTTCCTGGGGTAATTCAATCTGCTGAGAGCTTTCGGCGTGTCGTAATTCCACAGTGCAGAAAAGGCACAGAAAGTAGGGGTGCACACATACACTTCCAGAGAAATCTGAGCCTGTAATTATTATTTTTTAAAAAAATGAGTTTCTAGTCCTTATGAGTGTGGCAACATTCTTGAAACTATGTCAGCCATGTACACTGAAATCTAAGGAACCTGGGGAGATTAGGTGAGTGAATATGATATATCATGCCTGAGGCTGGGCTAATGTCTGTCAGTATACTGTAGAACACACAGCCCCTTGATGAATCAACAGTGTGGCTGAGTATTAGGCAACTTCCAATGTTCCTGTTGCACAGTACAGGAAAGGTAGACAGGAATGTAGACCTGACTCTGTGCAGGAGTTGAAAGGTCTGTTAACTCAGTTCAGTTCTGGTATTGAAACAAATCTCTACATTCAGACGTACCAAGACACACCATGGCCTTTAATTCTAATTGTGGCCCCATCCACACTATAAATTTAAAGCACTATTGTACAGTGGTGCCTTGGTTCTCAAACAACTTGGAACCCAAACACTGCAAACCCAGAAGTAAGTGTTCTGGTTTGCGAACTTTTTTCAGAAGCCAAACATGTTCCATTTTGAGTGGTACGCTTCCAATTTGAGTGTTACACTTCCGTTTCTGAGCGCTACACTGAGGTCTGTCTGTTTTTGCTATTTATTTTGCGTTTTTGTTTTTGCGGCTTTTATGCTTCGTTTTTGTGACCGTATGGAACCCAATTCAGCTATTGATTGATTGTGTGACTGCAGTACATTGTTGATTGCTTTCATTTTATGGATCAATGGTCTTGTTAAATAGTAAAATTCATGTTAAATTGCTGTTTTAGGGGTTGTTTTTTAAAAGCCTGGAACAGATTAATCCATTTTGCATTACTTTCTATGGGAAAGCACGCCTTCGTTTCGGAACACTTTAGTTTTGGAATGGACTTCCAGAACGGATTAAGTTTGAGAACCAAGGTACCACTGTACTTCATTCAACAAACTGGAAACTTCCAGTTCTCCCCTTTCTATCCCCTGCTCCAACCTCAAGTTAAAGGACCCCATAATGGTACAGGACTGGGAGTCTCATCTTATGGTCAGGACAGCATCTTTGGTGAAGTCATGGATGTGCAGAGGCAGCAGGCTGGCGAAATGATCTACGAGCGACCAGTCCACTATTGGCTTGCCGAAAATCACATAAATTGCAGCCCAGGCGCAATCAATGGTCCTGCAGAGGAGAAAGCTGAATTAGAGCAAACTTTAATAGTATAGTTTACATTGAAAGTCCTGAATTATTTCCAAGGCAATACGAGGGGCGAACCACAATTCCAAGCAATGGGGGGCTATTTGTTACGCACCCCCCAAAAAAGGGGGGAAAATCTTTGCAATATAAAGTTGGATTTGCGGATGATAGTTAGTGAGTAGGAGGAGGAGAACACAAATTCATTAGACAAACAAAAGCAATACTTTAGCCCCCGACAACGGAGATTCATTGATAAAACAATGAAGTGAGTGCAACACCCTCCCTAAATAAAGTTTCACCAATAGTGCTGTATGTTAATGGAGCTATTTCATTGTTAACGTGACTGACTGCTTATTGATTCTTCCAGTAATCCAGCAAGGGCTTCAGAGTACAATTTAGTTTGGAGAGCCACAGGCCCAACATCTATGCTCAATTACAACTTTCAGAAGGTTGGATCGATAAAATTTAAATTGCTTATGGTAATCACAACTTCAAATCATTGCGATCAGCATAAGCAATCTGCTGACCCCAGCCAAGCTCCTAAATTGAAACTTGTAATGAGTGGTCATTTAGTTTGGGTCCATTCATATTATTTGGGAGGCAGGTGATGAACAATTAGAGATCAGCCGGCACCTTCTCCTCTCCAGCGTTCCTGCCTGAGTCCCCAAAGTACTAATATGCAGTTACCCGGAGGTAAAAGCCTTTGCACTTCCTTAATGGGTATTCTGTATGAATAAGCAATTATATTTTCTATTAAACTATTTCAGTGTAATTGAATTAGCAACTATAATATTGCTAGGGCAAGCGGAAACCTTTCCTAGGGAAAAATTAAACAAGATTGGCTAATTCAAATTAAAGTATAGGATTGGAGAGGGGGGGTGGGATGAAGAGAAGTAACCATTAAGGAGAATTGTGCCCCCCAAATGATAATTAAGCAGTGTATTGCTTTACTCTATAAGTATCCTAATCCTTTGGAGGGTTTTTTTGGGGGGGTCATAATAGACTTTTTTTAAAAAATTCATTATCAAATTCTGCCCATACTAATGAAGATTTAATCATTTGTTTTCTCTGACAAAGTAGGTTGCACGTTTATACCAAGATAGCCCACAGATTTCATTTTATGATACAGACTAACCTGCAGATTACATTTTAATAAATCATTGACAATAAATCTTTGGTGATGTTGCACAAGGTTTAATGTGGGAGGTGTGGGAAAGGGAGAGGGAAGACTGAATGCATTAAAGGAAATGATCAATGGAAATCTCCTTATGCCAATAGGAGAACAGCTTGCCCCTCCCAAATGCAAACTTTGTGGCCAGGAGAAAGGGCCCCAAACCTTAATTTAAAGGAGATGGAGGCAAGACAAATATCAATAAAATCGTTAGACAGGAATGGGATTGAATCACAGTTATTCATATTCACGCAAGACCTTTGGCAAACAGAGCAGGGCCTTCTGCAATTTAAAACTGTTGGCTAAATCCTAAAGTCCTCCTTATTCAAGATTAGACTTGGCTGTGAATTGTTGAAAAATTGATTTTCTGAATATTTTCATTAATAAAAGTGCCAAGTTAGTTTCCCCTTAGTTTCTGTAACTGGGTATTCCTGTGCATTTTGATTCCTTATGGGTGCGTCGTGAAAACGTCGGAGATTCTCACACACAAGAAAAAAACCCCAATTTGAATTATAATATAAATGCAACTTTTCATTTTCCACAGTGTGCCTTGTCTGTCTGATTCATTTGGCTCCCGTTTTAAAATGACTCTGGCAAGTAGCAATCAGATGTGTCTCCGCCCAGATAGGAACCTCTTTCTGATTCTTCAGCTGCACTGAGAGAAGTTCACCAGGCTGAGCAAACTGAACAGCTCCCACCCCCACCCCCACCCTTGGCAAACACCAAAACAAAAGAACCAGATGCCGAGCTGAAAGGCACCAGAATACTAACCCTGATTGGTTGGCATTATCATGTGATGAGACCACAATTTACCAGGAGAAGAAGCAAACCAAATTAACACAATGGTCCTGATTATTGGGTGGGTGGGTATGATTTTTAAAAGCACAACAAGGAGATCTGTATGTGTTCACTGGTGTGGACTTCTAAGAATATTTTGAACAGCAGCAGAGGCACTATATCACAAACTACTGTCCCTGCTAGAATTCACTAGTGCCCAGAGCTGCCACCACCAGGAACCTAGAATGTGGCGCTTCCCTTGTGTCTGGTCTGGAGGTTACAGCTGCTGCAGAATGCCATGACCAGGTTTGCGACTGGCGCCTGTTACTGGGCACCAATCAATTCCATGCTAGGAGGTGTTCACTACTAGCTGCCAGGGCACACTGTCCAAATTTTTGAGCTCCTGATCCAGGACGGGCACCAGAGTGAGGGTCTTTTGGTCTGGCGCTCTGGCACAAGTCCTTTGTTGAGCAAAGTTGTTGACACTGCCACGTCCAGATTCGTTTCAGTGATTTCCGCCCGGGCACTGTGTGAGACGAGGGGAGGGGCAATTGTTCCATCTGATGAGCAGAAATGCTTGCTCTGATGGAGAGATCTCCATAGCACAACAGTGAATTCCATCATGTGTTCTTGATTATGCTATGGACAACCACAAAACTGCCCTCCTCTGTACTCCTGATTGCAAGGAACTCATATGCCAACCTACCTAGCAAGTTTATTCCCCCTGCTGTGCCTCTTATTTCACATGTAATGTAAGAGAGCTTGAGAGTATCAATCTTTTCTCTCTCTCTCTCTCTCTCTTCCCTCCAAGTATGCTGATGTTTTACAGCCGCTCTTGCTTTGCAATACAAATGACATAATTACTTGTTTTTGTCTGGAGGCGGTCCAATCCTTGAGTTCATTTTTTAAATGCAAATCTTTTTAAGTATTTTATCCTAAAATGGCAAATGCAAAAAGGGTAGCCTGAGACTAAGATGGACAACCTATCACCCAAAATAAATATGGTGCAAGTAATGGGACTTGCGTTCCGATAGCATACGGAAAGCCAAATTGATTACTTATTGAAATATGTTAACATAGTGTAATGGGGGAGCTGCCAGAGCCAGACGGACAATAATCTTGCATGAATCATGGGAAGGGACCTGCCCAGCTTTATAAATAACAAATAATGAAGCAATAAAACATCTTGTTTTCTCTGGAAACATACAGTAACTAATGTGCGGCCACCTAAGAGTTTATGCATGGTGTGTTTGGACTCCGGTGAGCAGTTAACTTGGAGAGCCCAATGGATCTCTGTTCACAAACGATCCCAGATGCAGCTCAAATTTGCAGATTAGCAATAGCATTATAAATTACATGTGACTCTCTTTTCTCTCTCTCTCTCAACCCAAGATTGTGCAGGTTGTTTTAGCACACAAACTTTTAAACCAAGGTGAGGTCATGTTCTTTTATGGGGGAATACGTTGCATGACTACCATAACTAGCAGGAGGGCAGAAATTAGGACTTTGTGTCAGGGTGCTGGAGCAGCAGTTTCTACTGGAGGTGCTGCACTGGGGAGCCGGCCTCTTTGCTGAATATGAATACCACAAATGCAGCGGGCATGCCTGCCCTGCTTGTAAGCAACCAATCACATCGAAGGCTCATAAAATGGCCTGTTGCAGTTCCTGTTTTGAGATAGCAGGAAGATGAGAATTCAGGACAATGTGGCAAGAGTCACCAAGGGAAGTTCTCCCATCCCCAAGGATGTTGTTTGTTGTTGTTGTATAGTCGTTTAGTCATGTCCGACTCTTCGTGACCCCATGTACCAGAGCACGCCAGGCACTCCTGTCTTCCACTGCCTCCCGCAGTTTGGTAAAATGCATGTTCGTAGCTTCAAAAACACTGTCCAACCATATCGTCCTCTGTTGTCCCCTTCTCCTTGTGCCCTCCATCTTTCCCAACATCGGGGTCTTTTCCAGGGAGTCTTCTCTTCTCATGAGGTGGCCAAAGTATTGGAGCCTCAGCTTCACGATCTGTCCTTCCAGTGAGCACTCAGGGCTGATTTCCTTCAGAATGGATAGGTTTGATCTTCTTGCAGTCCATGGGACTCTCAAAAGTCTCCTCCAGCACCATAATTCAAAAGCATCATTTCTTCGGCGATCAGCCTTCTTTATGGTCCAGCTCTCACTTCCATACATCACTACTGGGAAAACCATAGCTTTAACTATACGGACCTTTGTCGGCAAGGTGATGTCTCTGCTTTTTAAGATGCTGTCTAGGTTTGTCATTGTTTTTCTCCCAAGAAGCAGGCGTCTTTTAATTTTGTGACTGATGTCACCATCTGCAGTGATCAAGGAGCCCAAGAAAGTAAAATCTCTCACTGCCTCCATTTCTTCCCCTTCTATTTGCCAGGAGGTGACGGGACCAGTGGCCATGATCTTGGGGGTTTTTTTATGTTGAGCTTCAGACCATATTTTGCGCTCTCCTCTTTCACCCTCATTAAAAGGTTCTTTAATTCCTCCTCACTTTCTGCCATCAAGGTTGTGTCATCAGCATATCAGAGGTTGTTGGTATTTCTTCCTCCTCCAATACATTTTTCTAGTTTTATCAAGACTCATTTCACTTTCCTCAAACAATTTGCCCTAGTTGGAACCTCCAGATTCACCTGGGAATTTTGTTCCAGGCAAAATTGTAGAAACTGAAGTATTTTCCATGCCATTGCCCCCTTAACAAGACCATCATGCAAATTCTGGCAGGCAGTATTGGGTTGCCTGGAAATGCTCAGGACCAAATGAAACCTAGCCCGACCCTCCATCTCTCTCTCTCTCTCTCTCTCTCTCTCTCTCTCTCTCTCTCTCTCTCTCTCTCTCTCTCTCTCTCTCATAGCTGCCAAGTTATCCCTTTTTTTAAGGGATTTTCCCTTATGCTGAATGGGCTTCCTCGCGAGAAAAGGGAAAACTTGGCAGCTATGCTCTCACTACAGCTGTCTCTTTTTGAATAACAAGTGGTTTTGAATATTTGAAATACTTAAACGATTAGGCAAAGCTGCAAATAACATGCCTCCTCTCCCCGAGATAAATATTTATGGCATTTTTGAGTTTAAAAGCAATATGACAATTTATAGATTTGTGATATTCTTGAAAGAAACCTGCAAAATTGGCCTGACAAATCCCTAATCCATTTATCCATAAAATGAAAACATTACCTGACTGCTCTTAAAGAACTGTGCATAAGTTATCAGTCTCCTCGGCTGAGATTGAAACGCTGATACTAGGAGGCAGCTTCGAATCTCAACAATGCTAAAGAAAGTTAAGACTATTTGCGGTGTAGCCACTTTGGATTTAACTTACTGCCGCGCTTCAGAACAGAAGCCGAGATTCAGTGTGGCTGTTCAGTTCGCACCAGTAGCTCAACTGCAGACTGTCCAATTTCCCACATGCACCATGAAGCTGGGTTGCGCGCCAATTTGAGGAAAAAACAACAGCCTGGCCAATGTTTTTGCCGCTGGGTCAGACACCAGCATCCTTTGTATAGAAGCCGGAACTCTGAGTTAATGGATGTCAGAGGGCTTGAACTAATATCAGCAGCATCATTTTTACTTAGTTCACATGCCTGAACCATGTCCACATTAGACAGATCCCCAGTTAGGCCTGCAAATAATAATAATAATAATGTTCGTTGGGATTGGTAGGGTGAAAGGCAGGGAGGCCAACAGTAGATGGTCCTCAAGTAAGATGGCAGGCAGGTTGGGGAGGGCTTTGATCAGCCATGGTAGGAGGCTGAACAGGAAGTCACAGTGACTGAACAGTAAACTGAACAGGAGGGCTCAGTTGTGCCTCCTAGAACCAAATGCCATCTGAGCAGACCCACCCTCCCAGACCAAGTGTGTGCTTGCAATCCAGATATCCCAACAAGGTGAGTCAGTCTCATGAATGAGCACACCATGCCTTGTCTTTAAAAGCTTGGCAGAAGGGGCAGGGAGACATGTTGGGACACCTTCATCGCTTCTATCCAGTGCTTGCCCTGCTCCTGAACTCCTGAATTTTGACTCCTGCTGTCGAGTCTGCTATTTGCCTGAATAAAGATCCCTTTCTTACTTCCAGGTAAGTGCCTCTGACTGTGTTCTTTGGGGGAGAAAATTCCCTTTGGAGGTTCAATACAGAGGCTCAAGCAAGATTCCCAATTATTCAGATGTACCTATACCTATACCCTATACCCACAGGATACGCTCTCACAGACTCTTTTGGACTCTCTTCAGTGATGCATTACATCACTGAAGAGAGTCCAAAAGAGTCTGTGAGAGCGTATCCTGTGGGTATAGGGTGGTATGTAAATTCAATAAATAAAATAAAATAAATATCCATTAACACACCCACTATTCAGCAAAAGGCAGGTCTCCTCGGCTGTTTCTTCTCTAGCCAACCACTTCCTCCCACCTTCTCCCACCCCAGCACCTCACCATCTCCTCATCCAACCATAATCCTTGAAAACACTTATTCAACTCAAGTTTTTTTTTTTTTGCTGTGCGCAGATGTCTACTTACATCTTACCTGTTAGTTGTTTTTCTCTCTAAGGAGTCCTGGATTTCTCCCAAAATGTGCTGGGTCGGAGCCAAGGCAATGGCCATTTCCTGTGCACTGCAATCATATTCTGGTGACATTATTCTCTGAGGAATGGGGGCACACACATCCTGGTAATAGTATTGTTAGGGCAAAATTCTGGGTGCGAGAATGCTCAGCCACCCAGCTCATCAGGCAAGGGCCTGTGGTCGTTGCGGAGTATAAAAGGAAGGAGTCCAGCCATGATCCGGAGCAAACAGCAAGGTTTATTACTGCGCAGCAGGTTCAATGCCAGACTGAACACCGTAAACAGGGCTGCAAGACTTTTAAAAGTTCCCACCACCATCCCATAATGCACATCAAAAGCATCATATCACTTGTGACAGGGTAAAACGTCAGAAAAGGGGAAGGTGCAAGGGGCATTAGCATACAGGTAAACAGGAGGTAAACAGGATTAACATAAGGTAACAATGCACGATGTCCCAGGACATTGATAAGCAAGTACCAGTAAGTATCTGGGAGGGGATCCTTGAGTACCTGGTGGGGAAAACAATGGGTCCAGGTGTGTGTATTGCCTCTGGCTTCGGAGGGTTGGGAATGGCAGGAGATGGTACCTGAATGGATTATGGATATGCAGAGGAGCACCACCCTGGCTACGTGATCTCTCGCTTAAAGGATTATGGCTGTTCCCTGCATCCCTGAGAGCCCTTGGCCAGAGTTGCAAAAGGGGGTTTCATTTAGAAATACAGATACACGGTATTCATTCATAAAGAAATATGGTTACATAGAGTCTCAGTCAACAGAGAAAGGGTAGGAAAGGGAGCCTTTATTACACAGGGCTTGATCTTGAGGGGTTCGTGTTGGTGCGATACCAGAGTGGTGCTGTAGGATCAGACGGGCTCCCCTTGAGGGCATTTGTGCCAATCTTGATTCCCAAATGAAGCCTCATTTGGGTGCCCCCCTTATAAAATTCCCTAACAAGTATATTAATTAATTCCTTATACCCCACCCATCTGACTTGGTTGCCCCAGCCGCTCTCACCTCCTAGCAGTGCCCCAACTCAAAGCCTTAAACAAAGCAGAGATTTTTGCACTGAGAACAAATTCTCCATGTCTGTTCTGATAAAATTATACGTTATCCACAAGACTTGTCTGTTAATAATTCTTCATAATGTAATTCCTGTCCGCTGCTCATAAGCCTCCGACAACTACCCTGTAAGCCACTCAATTCATTTCTGAAGTTTTCTCCCTCTCTCTCTCTCTCTTTCCCCTAGTACCAGAAGTGCCTCCTTCAAACTGATAACCCCCTTTTTGGAGAGATCATTCTGAAAGCTAATTCTTCCTTTTGATTGTGAATAATGAATAACTGGAGAAGGAGAGAGGAGAGGTGGTGGTGGGGAGAAGTGAGCTTGTGTGTCATTTCCTTTCTTGTAGAAGATGTTCCTTCCAATTGCCGTTCTCATTAAGGAAATTACCACAAGGGTGGGCTTGTAAAGGAGCATATGTGTCACCAATACTCAAAGCGAGTAATAAAAGAGGAAGCTGGGGCCATTCATCAAAGTGTTTAAGCACATCTCAGATATCTGGCAACAGCGGTAACTGCCAAGATGGCAGACCCGGGGAGTGAGGAGGCAGAAGACTGCACAGGAGTTTAAGGCTCACCATTTCTGAAGCAAACATGCCCCTCCTGCCCTAGGAGGAAGCCACCCTTTGCATGGGAATGGAGTTTCTTTTCTCAAGGAACACTAGGGATTGAAGGGAGAGATTCAGTACAGTTTGCATCTGAAGGCAGACACTTACCCAATTCATGCTTTCCGAAACAATATGCCAGTCAAAACTCAGCAATCCTCTGAGAGTCGCGCTTCTACGAATTTTGCAGTGCTGTTCTCCAGCTGAATAATGTGGATCGAAATGCATACACTAGGGGGACATGTGCATTGAAAAGCCTACGTTGGTGAGGATGGTTGCAGTACCACCAAGTAAATGATGTGTTTTCAAAAGATAAAGAAGTAGGTTTTGAAGGGAAAAAAGGTCTAAATTTCAGATAGAAACGTTGGAAGGCAGAGTGAAACGGTTGTCAAAAATGTATAATTTTTTGTTAGAATGGTATGCTAAAGGTGAAATGACTAAGGAGGTGATGATAAAATGGGCAAAAGACTTTGGGCATAATGTTGAATATGATGCGTGGTTGGAACTTTGGAATGAAACGATGAAATTTACTGCATGTACCGCCTTGAAAGAAAATGTTATGAAAATGATGTATAGATGGTATTTAACACCAGTAAAATTAGCTAAGATGTATAGGACAAGTAGTAAAGTATGCTGGAAATGTAAAGAGAAAGATGGACAATTTTATCATATGTGGTGGACATGCGAGACAGTAAAAAGATTTTGGGGAAAATTATATAATTAGTTGAAAAAGGGTTTTTTTTCACCAAAACCCCCGAAGCGTTCTTATTGGGACTAATGGACGATGAGATTGCTAAGGGGGATCAGAGACTATTTATGTATGCCACAACCGCGGCGAGAACTTTATTAGCCCAAAAGTGGAAAATGCAGGATGTACCGACCATTGAGGGAGAGACAAAGTTCCAGAGAGAATGGAGTAAATTCATTGACTATATGGAGAAAAACTGTACAAGTTTAAAGACACTTGCAGGACTGAAATAAATCCTACGAAATTGGACTGAGTTTGCAAAAAAAAAAAAAACAAAACTGCGAGATAAGAGTGAAATAATAAAGCCGTATGAAGGGAGGGAGGGAAGTTACAGCTCGGCAGAGCGAAAGGAGATTAAATGAGGAATATATGATGCAATTAATAAGTTTTATTTTTGTGTATGTTCGTGTGTATGTGTGTTTTATGTTTTGTTTAATTTGAAAATTGAACAAAAAATTATTTTAAAAAAGAAAAGAAAAGCCTACGTTGGTGAAAATCCCATACAAAAATGTATTATATTGGAGAAATTTGCTTTGCAGAAATGTGTATATTGGGCAAAATTGCAAAGGAACTTGTATCTAAGGACAAACTCATGCAAAAATACTGATGAACTTTCATGATAGCTTTTTTTCTTTTTAAGCAAACTGTTGCGGAGAACGGGGCTTACGAAAGGGAAAATGAGTAACCGAGAGAAACCAAAATTGGCAGATTTGACCCTCCCTTGGCAACACCCTACTCCCTTCTCTTCAAGCTACCTCAACCCCAATTCCGGCCTTCATCTCAGCAAAAGCTGTGGCCTACCCAAACAGTTCCTCTTAACCTACGTGCAGGAGAGGCAGTTCCCCTGCCCAGGTCCAGCATTTCTTCAACAAGCGGCATCAGCAGGGATCCCAGGTCCCATGAACCAGTCCAAGGGCACAGCCCATCCCTACTCTTGTGCAGTGTTTACATGCCAGCAGCCCACTTGAATAGCTCTTAGGTCACTGTAGATTGACCAGCGCCATCATTCGTCAATTCAGTAGTATTCACTTGCACCACCAACCCTGGCCAAAGGGCTGGGGGGGGAGTCAGGTATCCAGTCTGCCCCAGGCTGTCCCACCCACCTTCCAGCACCATGCATTTAAATCGCTATTATGCCACTTTAACAGGCATGGCTCCCCCCGCCCTCCACAGAATCATGGAAAGTAATTTGTTAAGACTTGTTATGCAGCCCCTCATTCCCAGCGTCCCCTGGGAAGAGGGGTTATTAAACCACTCTGGGAATTGTCTCTCTGAGAGGAATAGGGGTCTCCTAACAACTCTCAGCAAACTACAGTTTCCAGGATTCTTTGCGGGGAGGGGAAGCCGTGACTGTTTAAAGCGGTATGATACTGCTTTAAATGTATGGTGCGGATGTAGTTGAAGACCAGAAGGCCACTTTCTCTGCCTTGCGTCCGACATGGCCCTTGTAAAACAACATTGGAAAAGTTGTTTTCTTTTTTGTGAGAGAGAAACCCCAATTAGCATCTTGCCAAATTGTTCTACTGTAACAGTTCTTTGAAGTCTGGCTTGCTGAGTGAGTCCCCAAAGGAAGTCGAGCACTCTGAAAACAATTAAGAACAAAGGAGGAGGAGGAGGAAGTGAAGGAGAAAGTGAAAGAATACTGTAGTTAAATTAAGCTCTCTCTCTCTCTCTCTCTCTCTCTCTCTCTCTCTCTCTCTCTCTCTGTGTGTGTGTGTGTGTGTGTGTGTGTTGAAATAGTCTAGGGATTAAACAAGCCATCGAATCATTTAACAGCACTTCCTCAGACCTGGAGACAGTAAATACCAGTAAATGTGTGGAGTAGGATGGAGAATGAAAAAGAGCATAGAATAATCCCAACAATTAATAAATGAAAATGACTTTGGCATGCAAGCGAAGGTAATAATCCACCAGACCTGCCACTCAGAGCAATTTATTCAGTGTTTAAAATGGATCTTCTCCCCTCCTCCTCACCCCTCCACCTCCCAAACGGTGCATTTTTAAAGTGATAAACAAAACAATCAGCGCTGCTTTAAACTATGTACTGATTTTGTGTTAAAAGCAAATTTTCCCTTGTCTGGTAAATATCAAAATGTTTAAGTCTCGAGGATGTTGTTTATTGCTGTACATTTATTGCTATACATATATAGAATATGTTCAAAATGGATTTTTTACTGGGAGGGGAGGAAATCAAATACGTTATTCCATGCATGTCGTTATATAAGCAGGAACATAATACCAGCAGCAGCAGCAGCAATTGAATATCCGCTGGCTGCTATATTACGAAGCAGGGGGCGAATGTTGCTTTCTTGGCCCACCATTGTGGGGTGCAACCTGAGGTCATACAGTCATGGGGAACTGCTTTATACAGAGTCAGACCATTAGTCTGTCTTGCTCAGTATGGTATACAGTGATCGGCACTTGCTTTCCCGGGTTTCATGCATTGCTCACTCCCAGCCCTGCCTGGAATTGAATGCACAGGAACCTTTACCACTGGGCCATAGCCTTTTTCCTATAGTCCTTTGCAAAAAGTATTTTTTCATCCAGCTAGTCCACATTGAAGAGAGCTGTGTCACATGGTGACCAGTCGTGTTTTTCAGCTACCGTAAATGTTTCCCCAGTTCTTTCAAATGTTTTGCAAACAGGAGTATGGCAAAAGTATACAGTAACACAATCCAAAACTTATTACTGTTGCAACCTTGGTAGAGACACTGTGATGTAGTAGAGAATCAAAGAACTGTGAAAGACCTCAGAGGTCACCCAGCCTATCCCCTTGTTGGTGCAAGAAACACATTACTGGGTAACTACCCAGTGTTGGGTTCAGACTGGACGTATTTGGGTTAAAATCCCCCTGAAGAGTACTGGGAGATGCTATGCCAATCACCATTTCTCAGGCTCACCTGCTTTACAGGGTTGTTGTGAATATATATATATATATATATATATATATATATATATATATATATAATTGATATTTAAAACAAGACAAACAAAACAAATATTTCAAACTAGCAAAACAATAAGTCCGAAATCAAATAACTGAAATAGAGGTTAATCATCAAACAAAAATAACAGATTGATTTATATTATTATTATAAAAAAAATTCCTTCAGTAGCACCTTAAAGACCAACTAAGTTTTTATTTTGGTATGAGCTTTCGTGTGCATGCACACTTCTTCAGATACAGTGAAATGGAAGTTTCCAGGCACTTATGTAGAGAAGGGGTGGGGAGGGGTGGGGATGGGGAGGGGGGATCACTCAGAAGGGTGGTGGAAATGGGTGATTGACTGACTGATAGCTGTTGATGACCGCAAACGACTGCAAATGGTTTTGCATGAAAAAGCAAGGGTTGAGATGGCTGAAGATCGCTTATCATGTATAATGAGATAAGAATCCGATATCTCTGTTCAAACCAGGTCCCTCCATGGTTTTGAGCTTGGTGATAAGTTGCAATTCAGCAACTTATACTGTTGACTGTTGTGAAGTTAAATATAAGTTATCCTGAGCTCTTTGGAGAAAGGGTGGGATCAAAATGTAACATAAATAAAGACTATTGCTCATTTAGATATGTCACTCTTTTTTCTGGCTTCGTTGGGTGGAAATCTATTCAGATAAGAAAAGTTTTAGAAAGCCCAAACAAATAGTTGCACGGTTTCTCTTCTGCAGAGAAAATATAGGAGACTTTGATTCTTTTCTTTCAAGCAGAAGGGAACAAAATGCCTTTTAAGTAATCAAGCCTCGCCGTGAGAATTAAAAATACCTTTTCTATATGTTCCTGTCTCAAAGCAAAGCGATGCTAAATACATACAGGGAAGTTCAGGTAGGAACAGCAAATGATTAAAACAATGTCCCCTGGGCTGCATCTCAGCCAGAGAGGACATAGATAAAGTAGCAAGGAAAGGAGATGAAATACAAATAGGGATGCCGTGCGGTGTCCAAATGAGAAACATGACTTTAAAAGGGGCTGCATCATTAGCGATTCCATCACCGGACTGTGCAATGGAGTCTCGGTTGTTTACTCCAGTGGTCCTTAAACTAAGGCCCAGGGCAGTGGGAGCTGGTGTCTATTTGGACCGATAGGGCAGAAGTCAGGGAGCCCAAACAGTAGGGGAAGCCAGAGCTGACAGGCCGTGCTCTCCACTGAACTAGTTGTAAGTAAGAAGAGCAGAAAGAGACACACTATAACCATATATCACTATTATGGGAGGTTAGAGAGTTCCCCGGGTTTCTTAGCAACTCTGCATTCCCAAGACAGTCACTAGCAACGTCCCCTGATGTGGAAAGAGAAGAGATGAGAGCCTTGTGGTTCACCACATGTTCATAAAATCATAGAACTGCACGGTTGGAAGGAGCCCCCAGGGGTCAGCTAATCCAACCCAATCCAATGATGTTGGACCACAACTCCCATCACCCCCCACCATTGCTCATGCCAGCTGGGCACGATGGAGGTTGGTGTCTGAGACCATCTGCAGAACCACCGGTTCTCCATCCCTGCTGGGACTTTGCCTGGGTGACACGTCCGATTCCCAGATTCACATCCCAGCCTTGTGTCTCCTGAGTTTAGACTTCTGACCTCCTGGCTCTCGGTCAGCTGCTTGCTGACATTGCCCACTTGCAGCTAAAGCCGCTTGTCCCAGAGAAATCCATAGTTTAACCTTGCCCTGTATGAAGAAGTACTTCCTTGTCCTCATTCGTCACACATTCGGCTTCACGGAGTGCCCTAGCTTCTTGTACTGTGAAAGGAGGAGAAGAACTTCTCTCGATCCGCTTTCTCCGCACCGCAAGTTGATGCCAGGCAGGAAAAACCAACTCCTGTTTTGCTGTGCACAAAACAAGTTTGGAAGGGATGCCTCCCCTCCCCAAAGGAAATGAAAAGCCAAAGAGGGACATCTAGTGGTGGTTCCAAATCATTTGTTTGAACAAAAAGCAGCATTTATAGCTGGCCTGGGTGGGGGGTGCCTCGCTTCCTTCCACGTCTAGGAATAATAAAATACAATAACATGCAATATTTGAACAGGGTGATAATGAAAGCTAACAATGACAAATTAATGAGTCAACTTAACACCACATGTGGAGCGGGGGTGGTGGGGAGGATTTGTAGCTGCTATTTGGACTCATTTTGTTGTGGCTATTTATGTAGCCGTGCTTAGTAGACAAGTGATTTAGAACAGATTAAGCACGATTTGAGGTACTGTATGAAAACCAGACAGGAGGTCCAACAAACTCAGTATTCCCCATTTATTTGTTTAGTATTACCTCCAAGGAGCTCAAGGCAATGTACATGGCTCTCTTTATTTTATCCTGACAACAACAGCACTTTGAGGAAGGTTAGACTGAGACGCCTGAGGTCACCCAAAGAGCTTCAGGGCTAATGAAGATTTGATCTGTGTCTCTCAGTGTGGTGAGAGCCAGTGTGGTGTAGTGGTTAAGAGCGGTAGACTCGTAATCTGGGGAACCGGGTTCGCGTCTCTGCTCCTCCACATGCAGCTGCTGGGTGACCTTGGGCTAGTCACACTTCTTTGAAGTCTCTCAGCCCCACTTACCTCACAGAGTGTTTGTTGTGGGGGAGAAAGGGAAAGGAGAATGTTAGCCGCTTTGAGACTCCTTCGGGTAGTGATAAAGCGGGATATCAAATCCAAACTCCTCTTCTTCTTCTTCTTCTTCTTCTTCTTCTTCTTCTTCTTCTTCTTCTCAGGTCCCACTCTGTCTGGCTACACACACACACACACACACACACACACACACACTTTTAAGCAGCACTTGCACATTTATTTCTATGCATGTCAATCTTACCAAACATTTATGCACTTTTTCAAAGCTACTACATTGGAGGCAGCAATGTATTGGAGATGCCACAGGCAGCAGCCAGTAGCTCCCTCCATAGTGAACGAAAACCTTGCACCGTGCAGACCTTTGAGAGTTTTCACACACCCCCAAATTTCTCATTAATTGGTGGGAAATAGTGAAGCAGGGGGGGTGGAGCAGGAGAAATTATTGACACAACACTAATTAAAAGGGGGAAAGGTGGTGTGAAAAAAGTTGAAGCCTACTGAATCACTGTATCTGTCCAAGGGGATAGATGGCCTGCTGTTTCTTGTTTCTTGGCTTCCCCAGGTCTGAGATGGTTCCACGGGAGGGTTGTGTAACTTAAGTAAGTTCACCCTTCTGATCTTGCAATCTGCAGACTAGTGTCCCTGTCCCAAGAACAGCCTGAAAACAAATGACCCTGTTCTGGAAAGATCCTGTTCTTCCCTACAGACCTCCCCAAGCGTTAAGGTCAACCACCTCCCTCAGAAGTTCAGGGTAATGAGAGGGCATTCTCAGTGGCAACCCCCAAGTTGTGAAACTCCCTTCCACAGAGGTACATCTGGCTTCAGCAAATGCTGAAGACGTGCCTCTTCACCCTAAGCTTCGATGTGTACTTTCAGGGCCCACCCTATTCCTGTGACTGTACTCGGTTTTAACTGTTTTTAATTCCAAATTTTAAATTGTTGCAACATGCCCTGGGACCTACCGGTGAAGGTGGGTTAATAAATTTACCGTATTTTTCTATGTATGACTAGGTTTTTTCCCTCTGAAATAATGTCAAAAATGTGGAGGCATCTTATATATGGAGGCCATCTCCCCCATTTTCTTAAATCAGAGTCTCCAAAAATAGGGGGCGTCTTATAGATGGAAAAATATGCTATTAGTAATAATTCTGAAGTTCAGTAGGCTTGCCCATGTATGCTTCGTCAATGAGCAGCAACCTGCGCAAGTGGAAGTATACGGTGTAACATTTATGTGCAATAGTGTCTGGAATAGCTGTTTGACACAAATCACGTCTGGTCAGCAATTGGATTTGCATAATGAAGGGTCTCATAATGCTGGCTCTATTTTTATAGGCAAAGAAATTGCTTCAAAGACTTTATGGCTGAAGCTCTGGTAGAAGACACTCAAAACATTCTTTTCTCTTACAGTGGGCTAAGAAAATTCTGCCCTCTGTGTTTATTTCAGCGCTTGGTTACAAACACCTATTTGCATCAAAGTCTCCTTTACAACAAGGCTTGGCGTTGCTTTGCAATATCTTATTATTAGGGTAAATAATCTTCAAAGAACTCCCTGATTTGAATCTCTGATTCTTTGTGACATCCTATTTGCTGACTGCAGTTAGAGAAGTCAAGGGAACGAAAATAGCCCCCCAAATTCAAACACTTTCCCCCCTTTTTGCTACTGTCTTTATTATTCACGCTTCAAAAAGATACATCCCAAAATAGCATCTGTAGAAAATTACCATACCTACATGCCGTCAATAGAGTGTTGTACAAGTCATTCCAATCATTCTGAGGTTGAGGCAGTGTGTGAAAGAGAAAGGAGGAGAAAGATTATCTGCAGGCATATAAAAAGTTGTTCACAATACCCAGAATCAGCTACCATATACTGTAACAACAACAAAACCACCCTATAAAATGCAGCAACCTTGCAGCTTATATTATGTTGACAGCATTGCCCAAAATGCTGACTGGTGTTCAAGGAATGATGACTGGAGTAACAACCTCTCAAAATGGGCAGCTTAATGGTCAAATTCTTTTTACCAATTTATAACCTCTAGGATGGGGGTGGCGCTGTGGGTTAAACCACAGAGCCCAGGGCTTGCCGATCAGAAGGCTGGCAGTTCGAATCCCCGCGACGAGGTGAGCTCCCGTTGCTCGGTCCCAGCTCCTAATGGGATGATGGGAGTTGTGGTACAAGTTCTGCAACCCTGCCCTAGAATATGCCCTGGGATGCTCTGCCATGCATTTGGGAGTTCTGTAGCAGGCAGGTTGTGGTGACGGGGGTGGGGGTGTCCCGAGGCAGAAGGTGTGAAAAATATGCCCCAAAGGCAAAAATATGAAAACCACCATAGAATGGCAATTATGGTGGTAACGTGGGCAGGCTTCCTTTTTATAACAGGTTCAGGCCATTCCACAGAAGCTGGAATATCATGGAAAAGGTCACAAGGAGACCGACCCCAAAACCCAGACCCCTGCAGGGCTGCGGAAGGGGCACCAGGTAGGCAATGGTGTGGAGGAGTCGAGCCGCAGTAAAAATTCTGAAGTGAATCAAGGCTGTGGTTTCAGAAATGCCCGTGAAAGAATAGAAGAATGCAATGAAGAGGAACGGAATGATGTTCTCAAGGTCGTTGCGATGGAGTCTGGGGAAAGAAGGAAAGTGTGAGTCAGTGTCAAAGGAGCTCTTCTGGCTGTTTGCTGCCAATCAAAGCAACTCTGTAGTAGATGATGTGTAGCCAACATAGAGCCGTCCAGGTGTTTCTGATCCACAACAGTCATCATCCCTGATCACTGGTCAGGCTCCCTTGAGCTGATGGAAGCTGTAGCCCAGGCATCCCCAAACTGCGGCCCTCCAGATGTTTTGGCCTACAACTCCCATGATCCCTAGCTAACAGGACCAGTGGTCGGGGAACATGGGAATTGTAGTCCAAAACATCTGGAGGGCTGAAGTTTGGGGATGCCTGCTGTAGCCCAACAACATCTGGAAGGCAGCATATTGAGTACCTCAACATAAACCAATCACCAAATGCACCCATTTTTTGAGTGCAAGGATTTGCAGTTTTGCAGTAGAACTTTGCCACTCCCCTCTCTGCATCTTCCCAAAATCTGCTTTGGGAAAGCCCCAGAATAGATTTAAGGGGTACACAGGGGGCGGTCCCGTGGAGCAAGTATAAATCCCTGCACTGATGGATACAGAATACCCACAACAGATACAATGCACGCTACATCTTCAACGTGTGCAAATTGTTACTTCATGCAACTTTCTTCTTCTTCTGAAGAGCGGGGTAGAAAGCTTTCAAGCAAAACCAATAAAATAATCTTGTTTTCATAAAAGTCCCCTCAGCTTACCTTCGCACGCGCTCCACATCTGGATCAGTCCTGAGATACTTTTTTGCAGCCTCTCCTTTAACAAATGTTGCCGCATCTTCAGGGTTGGCGAATGCCTGTTCAAGGGAATGACACAACATTGAAAACAACTTACAACCACAACAATACGCTGTGCCATTGCGTCTTCCCGGCTCGTAAACGAAACTAACAGTGTAACACAGAGAGAAATGTCCCATATGTGTTACACCCACTTCCCAGCATCCAGTTCGCACCAGAGCTTTTAACCCTGTCAGCTCTGTCTCCTCACAGTCCTCTGGGCAGCTGCAGCTGGTCTCTGAGCTGCGCCCCCCTGTCCCAAAAAGAGGGGTCTGAGAAGCACCCCCTGGCCAGCCCCAGAGGCACCATTTGCCTGGGGAGCTTGTAGCCAGGGCTGCTGCTATAACAAACAGCTGTGCAAGTCTTTGGGAGGCAGAGACGCACGAGGGCATCAGAAGAGGGAAGGAAGGAAAGAGGGACAGAGGCCAGTGTTGCCCAGGGCACACCTGACCTGCATTCAAGGCACCCCAGGGTTGAAAAACCATTGCTTTAAATGTATGGTGTGAATGAGCCGTAAATAAAGATTTTGAGAGCTCTGTGTGTATCAGTCGGTTTCCAAGAGCCAGTTCTGGATCCTGTCCCTCTGCAGAGAGCCACAGACCCTCTTCCTCTCCTATCACATTAGTGGGTTTCCACCTTTTGAAAAACGCCATTGGGCTTTCCATTTCCAAACACATATATTTTCTCTCACCTTGTTCTTCATTCTTAAGTATCCTGTTAGAGGGCTCATCAGCATCATTTTTACGATGAGAATGACTGCATGGAAAGTGTAGGCCGTCATCACGTCCATGTCTACTATTTCATTAAGTTTAGTCATTTTGGCCCGTATCCTCTGGAGACCTGGGATGGAAATTGAGAGCGAGAACGTTATTTAACATTACATTCACTGTGTGATATCAGCATTCCCGACGCGTGAAACAAACTGCGAGGGTACGAGTATGGGATAGGTGTGTCAACAAGGTAGGACTTGCAAGCAGAAATCCAGGGCCTCACTCAGCAGAATAGGAACAAGCAGGAAGCCATCACCTCATGGGTCCAGCTAGCTCAGTACTCTCCACACTGGCAGCAAATCTCCAGGGCTTCAGGTGGCAGTCCTTTTCCAGCCCTACCTAGAGACAGATGGTACCTGGGACCTTCTACATGCAGAGGAGATTCTCTACTACTGAGCTATAGCCCTTTTACTTTTACCGAGTAAGGAGAGTGTCCAAACTAAGCAGGACTGCAGTTTGCAGCAAGTGAAGTCATTTTATCTTGTTAAAATAATTTATATACCACAATTTATCAGGCAACCGGCACTGAAGTGTGTGGAGCTGACTGTGACACCAATCACTCCCTGGTGGTGAGCATGATCCATCTCCAGGCAAAGAGGGTCCATAGCCCAAAGCAGAAAGTGTGGCCTCCAATCAGCTACAGCTGGGTGATATCTGGTTTTCAGCATTGTGATATATCAGCAGCTAAATACTGTCATATGCTGATGTAGCACAATGTCTGGAATGTAACTCAGCTGCTGCTGCTTCCTCACCTTAGGGGAGGAAGAAGCAGCCCAGATGCTTTGCTCAGTGCTACAATGAGTAAGCCCTGTACCTCTGCAAGCCGGAAGGGGCACTGAGGCTTAGTGGGACTGCTCAGCTGGGGGATGGGAAGCCTCCAGCCCCTCACTTGAGCAAGCCCCGTACTGCTCCATTTCAAGCGAGCTGGAGGAGCAGGGAGCTTCCTCAAAGGCGCAGGCAGGCAGGCAGGCAGGCAGACGGGGCCCAAGAAAGTGTTTGCCCAGAACCTTCTTAGGTTCTGTCTACCTGCCTGCCTGCACCGTTGCTGTCTGAAGGCAATACGAGCTGGCACAATGTATTGCCAGCTCAAATTGTCTGAAACTCATATAGCAATCTGAACCCCAGACAATTTATCAATATATTGCCCAGCTCTAAAATCAACACTGCCAGAAGAGTCGTAGAATCATAGAAATGTACTGTTGGAAGGGACCCTGAAGATCATCTTGTCCAACCCTCTGCAGTGCAGGAATATGCAGCTGCCTCATACTGGGGATCAAACCTGCAACCTTAGCACCATCAGCACCACACTCTAACCAAGAGTCTCTAACCTCAACTGTGTGGGTACATCTCTCATTCCATTGAACAAGCGCTACTGAACTGCCCCAGAGCTAGTGTCAAAGCAAGGTGGAACCACACCAAAGAGGCAACCTACAGCACAGCTATGTCCTCCTTCGGCAGCAGATTCTTGACTGGTTTGAGGCCAGCATAAAGGACACAGAGCCTGCTATCACAGAAAAGCACAAGGCTCTTGTGAACTACAAGTGTGCACCCTGCGAAAAGACACTTGCTACACTGAGAAAGGCGAGGAGCAATGCCCGGCGGATTGCAAGACGATGTGCCAATGACTACTGCCTAAAGCTGTGTCTATAGCATCCAACTCATTGCTGACAGTGGCAATACTCGCAGAATGGTTGCAAAAGCCTTTGGAAACAACAGTCAGGAAAACTGTGCAGCTGAAAACCTTTTCTGGAGAGATCATCACAGACAGCAACAAGCAGATGACGTGATGGGCAATATGAAGAACTGCAGGCGCTACAACCTCCCAAAAGTTTGACCTCAGTTTGTCTTCACCCCAAAAGACACACTCTTCCACTGTCTCCAGCGACAGGTGGATGCCAAGAATGTAATCTTAAAAGCAGCGCAGCAGTGACTCTTATAAAGGGACCCTGCATTTCTGGATTTGCCACTGCACTACTGCTTGAATGTTCAGTCCCTGGCTGGGTCTGATATTTCCCATCCCTGAAATAAACATTCCAATACACAATATATTCTCAAGTTTAGAGTTCCCTGCTGCTGCTCCTCCCCTCCCCTTTCTGTAAGGTGGGATATGGATGTTTGGAAGGGAGGAAAGAGTGCAGGCAGGAATAAACTGCCTGGAGCTCTGGTAATCAAAACCCAGCTTAGATTGATCCTTGAGAGAGAACTTAAAAGCAACAGGTTTTACCACATTGCAAAGGCAAAGCAGAAGAAGAATGAACTTTGAGATGAACAGCTGAGCCATTGGTGTGGGCGGGGAGTAACCTTTGTGTTGCAGGTTTGGGCAGGAATGCTTTGGAGAGATCCCTGGGATAATGTTGCAGCAGCAACAAGGTGAGAGATCAAAGCCTGTGCCCAAGATTGCAATGACTAAAGGTGTATGCTAGTGTGCATTGCAAAGCAGTGAGAAACCAGGGCAGCTTCCCACTGCGTTCCCACATGCTGTGTTTGCCTGCCCAGGAATGGGCTTCTGTGAGTTACTTGCATAGCACAACCTTGAAAATGCACCTGTTCGTTCACTAATGGCCACAGTGGCGGAGGCAGCCTTTCAGACTAGCAAAAAACTTTTTTATCTGCCAGTTTCTCCAAGCAACTGCAGGGGAGTGGAACTGGCAGCAGTTCCAGAAGGAGTGAGGCCCGGGGGAGGATAGGCCAAATAATTTGCATTTCGTTGGGCTTGATTGAAGTGTGCTTATGAAAATAAGTGCAATTCACTCAATCCTACTCACATCGAAAAGTGGAGAGATTTCTCCTTCTCCCCCCCTCCCCCCTCCTGCAAATATATCTGAAATAGACACAAAAAAAAGATTAACTGCATTTGCTGTTCAAAGCAATTCGTTTTGAAAGAAAGTAATGAGTCCTTAAGCACTTCATAAGTCAATCATTTGCTACTATGCAGAGATGTGGATTATTATATTTTAATAACCAATGGCAGGCATCTTGAATATATCCATTTTTATTTTTTTAAAAAAAACACACACCAAAAAAAACAAAACCACCCACTACCTGGTCTACGGACATTTCAAGCGGGAGAACCTGTCTTATTTTATCAGTGCCAAGAGGGAAAGTTTAGTAAAGGACCTTGAAGAACCAGAAACGTTTGGCAGTTCATAAAATCAGCCCCTCTGTTTCCAATGAACATATGTGAGTGCCATCACTTATGTAGCATGGGGTGGCTGGGGGCCATAGAGGCTGGTAGGGCGAAAGGCAGGGAGGCTGACAGTAGGGGGAGCCAGAGCCAATGACAGGCAGAACCATCTGATTCTAGAACTCTATGCCAAGTTCTACAGCCATTAAGGAACAGGAATCCGACAGCCGCTAGGCTGGTTGTAAGTAAGAAGGCAGGCAGGTGGGAGCCGGGGAGGCAATGGTCTGCTTGCTCTGATAGATCAGCCTACACTGTGTGTAGCCAACATGGTAACAGGCAGGCAGACGAGGGACATATCCGCAGCCTTGGGGAAAACCAAGGTTTACAAAACATGTGATGGAAGGGGGAAACCCTCACATGGAATGGAAGGTAAAAACAGCCCCAGGAAGGAACATGCACAGTAACCACAGGATGCTGAGATTTTGGGCAGGGGTGAGGAGAATGAAAAGCAGGGCGAGAGCAGGGCACAGTATCCTGGAGGAGTGCACGTCTGTCTTCCTGGAACAGTGAGGAGGTGTACACCACGCTGCAACATTATGTTGCAGTTCCCCCTTGCAGAGAGAAAAGCAGAGCAAATAAATAAATAAATGGCTGCAGATGCTGAAGAAATTACCTGCTTGAATCTTTGCTTTCTAGAACCCCACAGGGAAACACGGCGACATTTGAACAGGGGGGCTTTCTAGATCAAGATGGCTAATTTTCATTGGTGGAAAACCTATGTCAGTAATGCAAGGGGAAGTTCACATGACCAAAGGCTCCTCCACCCAAGAATTAAAAACTCGCCTGCACTAGCAAACCACATTCTCCCTGCTGATTTTCTATGTGCAGGGATTTTTTGATATATATTTGTATGGTGCAGCATTCAGTCGTGTGACTTGCAGTCTGGCATTTTCCATCTCACATAGTGGTTTGCCTCCTCAGTAAAACCAGGGCCTGTGTTCCTCTAGCTTCAAGTAAATCCCATACTTAAAATAATAAATCAATAACAACAACAACAACTACTACTACTACTACTACTACTACTACTACTACTACTCCTCTTCAAAAACTGGGAGGTTAAGATGGGTAACTGCATTAACTAAATAAATCAGGAAAGCCCAGAAATAAATCGTGCAATTAGAGACCTAGAAATGATTTAGTGGTGCCACTAGCACCTATTCACATGTTCTCTCACACACCAACCTCTCCCCTGCTTCTTGCTCTAGCAAACCATAAGGTGCTATTTTCCTCGAAAGAGTGAAGTATGCTAAGTTTGGCAATGTAGAAAATGTAGGAGGTGAGGCCAATGAGACAATGTTAGATTTCATTCCAAGACCCCTAAAGGGCCTGCACATTTCCAATATGCATTGCACCTGTCCTGTGAAATGCTACAGACATCAACTCAGAAGGCCACAGTGAGTTCTGTGGGACTTACTCCCAGGCAAGCGTTTGTTTGTCTGTCTCCCTACCCGTCTATCTATCCGGTTGCAACTTCAGTCTCCTCACCCCCAACTTCCCACGCTGGTCGATGAACCAGAAAGCCTTTTGTCAGAAGTTGCATAAGCAAAACACAGAAAGCAAAAGTCCAGCCATGCACACCGTGCTCTTTCATTGTTGCCGTTCCTGCAAAAAGCTTTTGCTGCAAGGGAAAGCGCTCTGCGAAGCGTTAAAGCCAACACACCTTTGTCTTTTTCCGGATCCACACAACAACACCACTGTTTTTGGGGAAGCAAGACTCTCCTGCTGCTGTTTTAATCTCTCTGCAACAGACACAGCTCCCTCCCTTTTCTGCCCACTTCACTCTCCTCCCTCAACCCTCCCCTAATGGAGCCTCCCAGCTTCTCCTGCTCTGCCTCACACAAACCCTCCAGCCCCAACGGGCTCCTTCCCTGGCCCTCCCACTTGGCTGTCGTACAGCTTTTGGTAACTCACATGCACAGCCCATTGCAATGTGCTTGTTAGCCTTTGCCCTGCTTTTCCCTCCCTATTGCCCAAGGCCTCATGCTTCTATTGCACACACCCCCACACACCGCAATCCTTTAACCAGAATATAGTGAAACTAACCAGAATGCAGAAATGCTCATTGGGTGCCTTTGAACGTGTGCAGAGGGCCTGCCTACACACCATACATTTAAAGCACAAGCTGAAGAATCCGAGAATGTGGAGTTTGTCAAGGGTGCTGGGAAGAGTACCTCCCCATAGGGTAAACTACGGTTCCCGGGATTCTTTTGGAGAAGCCATGTGCTTTGTGCGTCACATTCCTGCTTAAACAAGGCATCTTAGAGGAAAGGGGGAAATAACACAGGCAGCAATCATTTTAGGTCATGGGTAGGCAAACTAAGGCCCGGGGGCCAGATCTGGTCCAATTGCCTTCTAAATCCAGTCCGTGGACGGTCCGGGAATCAGCATGTTTTTACATGAGTAGAATGTGCCCTTTTATTTAAAATGCATCTCTGGGTTATTTGTGGGGCCTGCCTGGTGTTTTTATATGAGTAGAATGTGCCCTTTTATTTAAAATGCATCTCTGGGTTATTTGTGGGGCCTGCCTGGTGTTTTTACATGAGAAGAATGTGTGCTTTTATTTAAAATGCATCTCTGGGTTATTTGTGTGGCACAGGAATTCGTTCATTTCCCCCCCAAAAATATAGTCCGCCCCCTCCCCAAAGATATGAGGGGCAGTGAACCAGCCCTCTGCTGAAAAAGTTTGCTGACCCCTGTTTTAGGAGCATCCAATTGATGGGCAGAAAATTTGAAGTCTCTTCTCTTCTAGGCAGGGAAATGAGGATCTCCCAGGTGAGATGTTGGGGAAAGAAAGGAAAGCTCTCCCTGGTGAGCGCTGGGAGGATCCATCACTTTCTGTGTGTGACAGGTGTTAGGAACTACATTTGAGAGAGGTCGTTGTGTTTCTTTTCCCTTTCTCCATTTTTTGTTTTTATTTAGATTAGTTTCTTATCGCATAACAGAATGTTACGGCGGGGTGGGGAGAGAAAAACAGTCATTGCGGTTTTTTGGGCATTTGGTTTCTCTGGCTGTTTTGTAGTAGAGGACAAATGTTTGGCTAGCAAATTTCCTGCCTAGCTGAAGGGGGGAACCCCACACAGGGCTAACTCACACAAACAGCCAGCAAGTTAGGAGAGTGGGTTAAGCAGGGCAGTATATTACATTTCTTTCTTTCTTTCTTTCTTTCTTTCTTTCTTTCTTTCTTTCTTTCTTTTTCTTTCTTTCTTTCTTTCTTTCTTTATTGAATTTAAACCCCACCTCTTCCTCCAATGAGCTCAAAGTGCTGTACCTAGTTCTCCCCCTGCTCATTTAATCTCCACAACAACCCTGTGAAGCTGGTTTGGATTTGGATTTGATACCCCACTTTATCACTACCTGAAGGAGTCTCAAAGTGGCTAACATTCTCCTTTCCCTTCCTCCCCCAAAACAAACACTCTGTGAGGTGACAGGTAGGTAGCCGTGTTGGTCTGAGTCGAAGCAAAATAAAAAAATTCCTTCAGTAGCACCTTAAAGACCAACTAAGTTTATATTTTGGTATGAGCTTTCGTGTGCATGCACACTTCTTCAGATACACTGTGTATCTGAAGAAGTGTGCATGCACACGAAAGCTCATACCAAAATATAAACTTAGTTGGTCTTTAAGGTGCTACTGAAGGAATTTTTTTATTCTGTGAGGTGAGTGAGGCTGAGAGACTTCAGAGAAGTGTGACTAGCCCAAGGTCACCCAGCAGCTGCATGTGGAGGAGCGGGGAAGCGAACCCGGTTCACCAGATTACAAGTCCACTGTTCTTAACCACTACACCACACTGGCTCGGCTGAGAGGCACTGACAGACCCAGTGAGCTTCAAGGCCGAGTGAGGATTTAAACCTTAGTCTCACACGTCTGACACTCTAACCGCCACACCACGCAAATGTGACAGATAGAAAAGGTTCTCGTATGTCTGTTTCTGCTCCAAATGCTGGATTCTGTACTTTCTGAGCTCAAAGTGCATACATGAAATTTACATTCAAATGCCCAGACTTTTCCAATGGGCGATTGAAGAATTTCCACCTTACGCTTTCTTTTAGAAGTTAAGCAGCAATGCACGCTGCTTAGCCAGTGGTTAGAAACTCTTCTGGCATGAATGAAAATTAAGACAAGCAATTGGGGGACAATAGTTGCTCTCAAAGGGCTCATTCTTGAAGCCTCGACTGCAGTGAATAGGCCTCCTGGCTTTAATGGGAAATCCAGATTGCAGCCTCAGCACCACCCAGTTAGGGGAAGGAGATCTCCAAGGATTACAGACCCCAAACTCTACTTATGAAGATTCTCCATGGTCCTTGGGTAGGACTGCGAACAAACATGTAAAGTTAAATCTGTGCTTTCCAAACAACTGTTTAGTAATGATATGAATAAACTGGGATATTAACACAGAACTGGGACTATGAAAGAATTTTATGTAACCAATATAAACATTAATAATAATAATAATAATAATAATAATAATAATATTTGTATTAGATTTCAAACTGTAAAGGGAAACAAACAGAAAGTATAAAGTCAACGTAAAACATCCCCACCTCCCGCCCTATCAAAACATGAGAGGAGGAGCATTAGCGCCATGCATAACCATACATTTTTTTAAAAATATTTATATTAAAGTGATTTCTATACAGAAAAAAAGAAGGAAAAGTGAGAGGGAGAAAAAGAACAACAAATATACAAATAAAAGTAAAAATATGCACACACACACACACCAAGAGCAATATACGAGATTCCCATACATTCTTGTATAAATTGGTATAGTGTTATTGTCCCTAGTGCTTATGTAAATGCTAATAGCCTACTAGATTTTGTATCAGGGAGTGTCCAGGCAAGGTACACACAGCAGAGCAAGGAACTTTGAACCCCTGAGATTTCCAGCAACTGGTATTCAGAGGCACAAATGAATCTGATAGTGGAGGAAGAACATAACCATCATGGCTAGCAGCCACTGGTAGCGTTTTCCTCCATGAAAAGGGTTTTTTCTCTTTGGTTTTTTTTTTCTATCAAGCAGTTTGCTATGCTCGTGATGTGTGAATATGAGACAGAACGGATGCTGGTGGGACTGGGCAGCTGCGACTTACAGGCCTTTAGCCTGTAATAATAATAATGTAATAATAATAATAATAATAATAATAATAATAATAATAATAATAATAATAATACTATATTATTATTTATACCCCCCCCCCAAATCTGGCTGGGTTTCCCCAGCCACTCTGGGCGGCTTCCAACCGAATATTAAAAACAGTACAGCATCAGACATTAAAAACTTCCCTAAACAGGGCCACCTTCAGTTGTCTTCTAAAAGTAAAATAGTTGCTTATTGCCTTGACATCTTCTGGGAGGGCATTCCACAGGGCGGGTGCCACTACCGAGAAGGCCCTCTGTATAAATCTTTTTAATTAAAAAAAAATACTCAAAAGAAATAAGCGTTCTACTGTGTTCAACAGAATAGGTTACAACCAGTGGCATGTGGTTCCCACGGAAATTTCTCCTCTTTGCAAATGTGCTCACAGGCCTCCCAAAAGCTGGTAAACTCCCCCTTTCTGTTGCTGCCACCTGTCTCACAGTGCCGGTCTAGTTGAGAAAATAACCAGGTTGAGGGGTCTTCTTCTCCCCGACCATCACAACGATCCCTCTCCTCCCCACTCCACAATCCCTTGCTAGGCCCATTAATTAAGTAATCAGCATGACTAATCAAAATCATTTATCAAAGATTATGACGGGGGCTTTCTAATTGGATTTTAATAGGCACTGTCCCTTGCGAAAGGGTGTTCGGTGCTGATAGCACTATCGAGATCTGCGTACATCTGCTTACAGTAGCAACGGGTTTGAGATGATGTACCAGTGATTAAGTAGCTTCTGTGCTATGCGGCCATGAAGAAGTGCAGTCTTAATTAGAAGTCCTCAGAAAGCCAACTGTCACTTCTATTGTAACACTCCCAGCTCTTTGTTCTGGGTTTTTTTTCATGAAACTAAGGTGTCACCCTCTGATGGATGTCAGCAATGAGAGTTTTGTTTTCCCCCCCCCTTCCATATGATCTGGGATCTGCACCTGAAATGCACCTGTAATAAATGGGTTCCAAAAAACTTTTCCCTCCTCTAATTGCATCAGGCAAGGAGAAATAGATCCTACCGTTGCTACCATGTCCTGTGTGCCTGTTGTTGTGTGTGGAGACCCTTTAACCTGGCCTAGAAATAAATTCAGACAGGACTCGAATTTTGGTTTGGTGTTTAGCAGAATTTAGGCCATGACTTTATTGATTACAAATCAAGTGAGTGGTTGCATAGGCTCTGGTTCGGCTAGCTCCTGCAGCATTGCAGGATGCACTGACTACGCTAATAATAATAAATAATAAATAATAATAATAATAATAATAATAATAATAATAATAATAATAATTTATTTTTTATAACCCGCCCATCTGGCTGGGTTTCCCCAGCCACTCTGGGCGGCTTCCAAAAGAAAAATAAAACACAGTAATCTATTAAACATTAAAAACCTCCCTGAACAGGGCTGCCTTCAGATGTCTTCTAAAAGTCTGGTAGTTGTTTTCCTCTTTGACATCTGTTGGGAGGGTGTTCCACAGGGCAGGCGCCACCACCGAGAAGGCCCTCTGCCTAGTTCCCTGCAACTTGGCTTCTCACAACGAGGGAACCACCAGAAGGCCCTCGGTGCTGGACCTCAGTGTCCGGGCAGAATGATGGAGGTGGAGACGCTCCTTCAGGGATACTGGACCTAGGCCATTTAGGGCTTTAAAGGTCAGCACCAACACTTTGAATTGTGCTCGGAAACATACTGGGAGCCTATGTAGATATTTCAAGACCGGTGTTAGCAACCATCAGTCAGACTTGGGTGAACACCTGAGACAGAGGCAGGCAGGGGTGTCTGCCATGCCTCCCCCAGATGAGCCCTGAACTTAGGCTCAGGGCACAACCCCACTCAGGGAAGACTAACCTTGGATTCCTTTTACAGGAATACCCATGCATAGGGTTGGCTAGGAATCCTGCCACCCCTATCGACAAGAACCAGTGCCTATCCGCCAACCTTACAAGTTGTGATTATTTGCTACACAACAGGCAAAACCCAAATGGCACCAGCCAATCAGCCAAATTCTTGCTGTGCCCCTGCCCCAAAAACAGGAGACACAAAACGGCATAGCAAGATCAAGTGCAAGCCCTAAAATTAGGGAGAGGTGGGCGGGCGTTCCGGTGTACTGAGACCCGAAAAGAGGATCTCTAAGGTAACATGCAGTGGTTAAATAGCGGTCCCTCTAACTCTTTGACTGGCATGCCCATAGCCTAATTGCTCCCCGTTAGAGGGACCACCAATAGGGTGTTGTGGCTGCTCCAATTGTCCCCACCCCAACACCTAGGCCTGATTGCCAGGTACCACCTCAACACGTGCCCTCTCTTGCAGGGAGGACCCAATTTGCACCTGCTAAGCTTGTACACTTGTAAAGGAATACATTATTACACATACTGCTAGAGTTGCCAAACCAACTCTTTAAAAACTCCCTTGAACATACCATTCTTGCTGCTATTGTTCCTTTGCACCCATCCTTCACTGCAAGGTTATACTGTAACAATTTAAAAACACAATATTAAAAACAGTTTAAAACTAATTCCATTCGCAAGAATAGTGATACTATTGTAGTTGAGTTTTAATAAAAGGAGAGGCCTCACTAATCTGCGCCAGGTCTCGCCTCTGTCTGAGCCTAAATTGGTCGGGATGCCGGACAGGACCTTGTTAGTGGTGGCACATCTGCTCTGCAACTCCACCTTCTCCCCCTCCCCCTCCCCCTTCTTTCTCTCAACTTTCTCTCAACTTTTTCAATGAATAGTCAGCGTTTCCTCCTTTCTTTCTTGACTGGATGTTGGATTGTATAGTTTAGTGGTTCTTAAACTGTTATATGAATTAGGAGCATTGGCAACGCAGTAAAGCAGCATATAAGTGCTCAACTCTATCAAAAATCCCATCAGAAATCTTTTCCCTCAAAATCCTAACAATTTTTTTTTACCATCTTCAGACTTGTTTCATCAAATTGTGGCACGGTGTTCTTCAAGCCAGATGTAGCTAGACTACAACTCCCATCATCCTTGATCATTGCACAAGCAGGCTGTGGATGATGGGAGCTGGAGTCCATGAGAACATAAAAAGAGCCCAGCTGGATCAGGTTGAAGCAGGCATGTCCAAAGTCCATTTCAGGGGCCTAATCCAGCCCCCTGGTCGATTAAATCTGGCCCCCATGGCAGTCATGGGGTAAAATCCTTTTAAAAAGCTCAGCAACTTCAATCCTAAAAAAGCTCAACAACTTTGGCTGGCCCTCACACATGTTCACTTCAGCAAATCTGGCCCTCTTTGAAAAAAGTTTGGGCACCCCAAGACGCATCTGGTCCAGCAGCCTGGTCTCAAAATGGCCAGCTAGGTGCTTATGGGAAGCCCACTAGCAGGACATGAGTGCAATAGCACCTCATCGCTTGTGAATCCCAGTTACTATTAGTGGTAGACAGGCTCTGACAATGGAGGTAGAACATGGCCATTGTGGCTAGTAGTCACCGACAGCCCTATCTTCCAGGCATGTGTGATATCCAACAACAATTGGAGACTCAGGGTTCAAGAACCCTGCTCTAGCAGAGACTTACTGAGACAGAAGCAACAGCTCTAATGCTCATGTGTTGGGGTGAAGAAGGTTGTTTGACAACCCCACATCTTTTTGCTTACGGAAATCCCATTCTTTCCTCTGAGTCAAGAAATGTTCCCAATTTGCACTGGGCGCATTCTCCAAAGAGGTGAGATGGCCGCAATACATGTTTAGTTCTACACATTCCATGTGTCCAGCGAATTTACCGGGGGGTAAATTCTCCTAAAACCTTGAGGACTAGTAGAAAATTGCTTTAGAAGAAATTTAGAAAATTGCTTTAGAAGAACCAGGCAGAGGGCCAGAAGGCCCGCCCTGTGGAACACCCTCCCATCAGATGTCAAGGAAATAAACAACTATCTGGCTTTTAGAAGACATCTGAAGGCAGCCCTGTTTAGGGAAGTTTTTAATGTTTGATGTTTTATCATGTTTTTAATATTCTGTTGGGAGCTGCCTAGAGTTGCTGGGGAGGCCCGACCAGATGGGAGGGGTATAAATTTATTATTATTTATTATAATAAATAAATAATAATACAATAATTATAATTATAATATTATTATAATAAATAATGTTGTTGTTGTTGTTGTTGTTGTTGTTGTTGTTGTTGTTGTTGTTGTTAGCTAGGGGTCTTCCTAAGTCAGTCCCAGTCCTGGAGTTCCCTAACCCACTGCTGGCAACTTAGTGTACCTTCTCCTGAAATGTTTGCTGGGAGAAATGCTTCCTGCAGTGGTGCCAGAGCACCAGAGTGGCCTCAAATAAACCTTGTTAGATGGGGCCAGTTGATAGCGACTTGTCCAAAGTGACACAGATACACAGAGGAGAGACTTGAGCCTCAGTTTCCCACATGCAAGCCCAGTATTCTGACCGTTGCTCCACACTGGCTCTCTCCCATTTGGGCTCCATGATGGTGCAAAGATGGTGTGTGTTATATATAAAGCCATAGGGAAATTAAGAAATATTCCTCACCTCCTTGCTGCATTTCTTTCACGTGCCTTAAAATGGCTCCTCTACAAAATGTGCGAATGTCGCTTTAAAGAGCAGGAGAAACTGAATAGGAAGAAAAGGCGGAAGATTTATCCCAGACAGCTATTAACGTGGAATTCATTCATCCCTTGTGGAGCTTTATCCTCCTCCTCCTCAAAGGGCTAGGGATCTGCTTAACCAATTTAAAGTCGTCATAATAATCAGAATCTGCTTAGCCAGCAAAGGCAGAGGCAGCTTAAAAAGTGAGAGATCCTACCTCCTCTCCTCCCCATTGCCCCCCCCCTTCTTGCGGCAAGTTCCTTGTCACCCTGAACTTTTCTGCTGGCTTGCAGGAGCAGCCGTCCTCTACCGAAGGCAATAACGTTCTACAGGGTCGACTCTTTAGGCAAGGATTTTCTGCTGTGGTGCACGATTGTTCCTAATGATTTTACGGGACTCTGCTAGACATTAAGAGCCGCCTGGGACAATTATTTCAAAAGAAGCATTGTGTAGGGAGAGGCTGTATTCTGAAGAACTGCCTGAATGCTGAGCCAGAATATCTCTCTCTCTCTCTCTCTCTCTCTCTCTCTCTCACACACACACACACACACACACACACACACACACACACACACACCATGTACAACAGTTGTAGGACTTATGTACATCTGTATTCCATCCTTCATCAATCAAACCCAGGGTGGCTGAGGAGACATTGTCAGAGCACTTTCCTTAAAAAAATTGCATCCATAGGTTGTGGGTTCAAATGCCGTGCAGGGCCTCTTGAGATCAGGGACCTTTGATTTTTGCTTATGCCACCCTGCAAAACTTCATAGGGTTGTTCTGAATGGTCAGTAATCACCAAGAGGAGAGCCGGTGGCACAGAACAAGTGGTGGTGACGAATCTTCAGCCCCGGACACTGGTTTCCAGGGACAGTTTGCTCCTGTCTCCAAATCTGGAACAGAAAGCTCTCTATAGCAAACTTTTGACTGAGTGATAACAAGAATCCTTGGCAGAGAGGCCCCAGGCTACATGAAACTGAGGAAAGATGAATGAAAGCAGTTCACATTTCCTCCCTCATTTGTATAGCAGGAAAATGTGCATCGTTGCGAATGGATGGGGGGAGGCCTTATATGATGCAAGGAGGCAGGGAAACTGACAAAGAAAGAGAGAATTTGTGAAAAAGTATAAATGAATCTGTTTAGCTTTTGGTACAGACTGTTACCAACATAAATAGGGCAGAACATTGGTGCCAACCAGTTGGTCATTCCTAAGCTATTAACATTTTTGGAACAAAGTAGAAAGCTCTGGCTCACTGGAATGAGCCAGCTTTTTATCCCCCTGAAAATATCCTTCCACATAGTACACACAATTCTCCACCAGGTCATTTTATCAATGATTGTTATTATTCCACATTTTAAGTAACACATTTGAACAACAATACATTCGCACCATGGTTTTCGAACCGCTTAGTTCTCGAACGTTTTGGCAAACCCGGAAGTGAGTGTTCCATTTTGTGAACTATTTTTGGAAGCCGAGTGTCTGTTGGGGCTTCCGATTGGCTGCAGGAGCTTCCTGCAGCCAATTGGAAGCCACGCTTTGATTTCTGAACGTTTTGGAAGTGGAACTGACTTCCAGAACGGATTCCGTTCGACTTCTGAGGTACAACTGTATCTCTTAAAAAGGGGCATAAGTAAAACAACTAAGAACTGCATGTCATCAAAATACGCCAAGATATAACCTCAAGTAGATCATGTTCAAAATGTTATAACTACAGGATAATAATGATTCCTGCAGCCCTCTAATCTCACTGTGGAGATATCTTTGCCCTAGATGGGGTGGAGGTGAGTTATCAGGATAAATAGCAAGGGGTCAAAGTTTTTTGTTGGGAAACTCAAACAAGGGAAATAGAGCTAAGTCGCTTTCTCAGCAGAAGTTTATTTTTAGGTGCTGGACCTTGGTGTGAAAGTTCTTGCTGTCTTGCAACTGGGGGGGGGGCAGGAATTCTATTCAGTTTGCATTTCAAGGTGAACTTGCCAAATTCATATTTCCCAAAGCAAAATGTATACCGGATCACAGCGATCCTTCAGAATTCTCACTTTTCTGAATTTTAGCAATGCAGTTCTCCAGACAAGCCATGTGGGCACAAATGCATAAACTAGGGTTCCATGTGCATTAAAACATATGTCTTAATTAGTAAAAAATAACATACAAAAATACATCGTGTTAGGGATAATTGCTTGACAAAATGTGTATACGTATATCAGTACAAAATGCATACAGGTGTTAGGATAAATTCTCCGATGAATTTCCATGAGGACTTAAAAAATAAATAAACCACAGGCTGGTATGGAAATGAGGCAAACTGAGAAACAAAAATTCCTGCTTCCAGTTGATGCTAAGTCTGCAGAAATTGAAATGTTGCTGCAAATGGAAGAAAGATCTGCAAAATACCTGTCATTGACTGAATTTAAGACAGGAAAAATGAGAAATTGAGATTTTATTTATTAATTATTTCCTTCATACATAAAAACAAAAAGAGAAATTACAAAAAGTTACATTGCATTACAATTTTAATATACTATACTATACTATACTATACTATACTATACTATACTATACTATACTATACATGCCTTCTTCCCCCCTCCCCCACCCCCTTGTTCCCTCCCATAACCCACCTTTATTACTTCTCAGCCTGAACTGGACTTATCTGTACCTAACCCTATATTGACCACACACAATACTCCTTCTATAATTATTTAATTTATAATGTAATAAACTAGATTAGATTAATGTAATAAACTAGATTATTATTAGAAATTGAGATTGATCAATTCACCCATCCCTATTTTCAACAGGGACAGTAAATTTCAGGGAAGAGGGTCTTCAACACCAACGCTTCCATGCTGTAATGTGGTCTTGAGGCTGGTTGATTGTAACAGCAGGTTGAATGGCTGCAAAGTTCTTGACGTATACTATGATAACAGCGTGCAATGAGTTTATGAAAATCAGGCAGCTGTGTCGGTTCCTTAGAAAAAAATTTACATGGTCAGGAACGTAAAAGCCTTATTAGGACCCATTTGATGTTCATAGTGCAGGTTGCAAGTTGCACAAAAGTCATCCTCAAGCTGAATGTTCAAGGTGACAAAAAAAAAAACACAGAGAGATTTTCATACCTATAATGTCATAAATGTTCTACCCTCTGCCAATCCCCTCACAATCTCCACTTTTTCACTTCTCCCCCATACCCCCCCTTTTTTAAAAAAAAAGTCCCCATGAAAATCTACCAGTATTTTAGTGCAAATTCCCCCTCTGAATTTGGCTTGTGCAGTTCGATTACAGACACGCTCACTCAAGAGTTTACCCTAGCCCCACTTCAGTTGCTTAGCCTAACAGGCTATGTTTCTTTTTTTTTTAATAGCGCAAATATTTTCTTTATTTTTCATATACAAAAGCATATTGGCTCTTCGGATCAGAGGAATGCATTGCTTTGTGGTGATGCAATCTATTAATAACCCATCTAAATTAAAGAGAAACAAAATGTGTATTTAGATGCACTGGTGTACATCAGTAGCGCTCAGTAAAACATTCCCAATGATCTGTTCTGACTCTGCCTTCCTTTAACATGTTAATTTTGCCATCAAAGCATAATTTTTTAATTTGTCAAACCAGTCCTTTATCAAAGGCAGCGTATTTGACCTTCAGTTTTTTAATACAAATAGTTCATGCTGCCCTGATCATACTAGTAGCATTACTCTCTATTGTCTTGTTACACTGAACGCTCTCTGTACACGCACAGCTATCTGTGTGCAAGGCTGCACACATTGTTTTGTACAGCTCAACTGCTGTGTACACATGTACACAGACTGTACACGCGTTGAACATTGCATGTGAATAACTTTACGAGTGTGCAGCTCAACTATTTGTGTACACAGGAGCACAGATTTTACCCCTGTTGAAGGCAACTTGTGCACTTAAGCTTGCATCTAACAAACCAATCTACATAACTTAGTAAATAAGAGGGTTGAAAGGAATAAAGTGTACCCCATAATCCTCTCTTTCATCTTACTAATCATTTTCCAATAATTTCTCCCCTTTTGGCCTTTGCCTTTTGATACATATATACATACATACATACATACATACATACATACATACATACATACATACAATCACCTACTTGCCCTTTTGCATTTCCAACAAAGCTCTGAATAATTTGTATGTATTTTATTTATTACAACCACAGGAGTATAGCCCCCTGCCATGATCTTATGACATTTCCCTCTAATTGCTACATTTAATGAAAATTTATGTTCTCTGTTCTAAAGGTTTTCCCAGGCACGGAATGGGATATTATTTCTGTATTGAACCCATTTAATCATCATGTGTTCCTTGGCCTGCTCTGGTTATCTTTCATATTTTATAACTAGTATTAGTGTGTCTCACTCTCCGGGTATGATAATAGATGCTAGATTTCTATGTGCAGAGTGGGCTGTTGGGTTTTATTTGTTTTTACTTTTGGGAGCACAGAACCATAAATAACAACTCTCACATCAAGGACTAAGAGCAAACAATGTGGTTCTCTCCTCTAGGAATGTACCACTTGCAATACAGGTGGCCTGTTGTACGTTTGAATTTCCGACATTTTTAATTATTTTTTAAAGATTATTGCACAAAGAAAACTACCCTGCCATGGAGAAAGGTTGCTCAGAGACCTTCCCTCTGAAACACTGGCTTTCCACAAGCACGGTCTCTTTGGCACATTTTTAAATGAAAGGGGGAAAATATATTTCTATAGACCAGGCATAGGCAAATTCGGCCCTCCAGATGTTTGGGGACTACAGTTCCCATCATCGCTGACCACTGGTCCTGTTAGCTAGGGATCATGGGAGTTGTAGTCCCAAAAACATGTGGAGGGCCGAGTTTGCCTATGCCTGCTATAGACCTACAAGGACTGACTTGAAAACCTCTGAGGAATAAAATCAGACAAGCCAGCTTGGAATCAAGGTTTCAATGTTATGCACAGCTCTGTTTTCCTCTCCAGGTCTGCAAGCAGCAATCGTCCATTTCCAGCATTAAAATGAAGCTGATCTTTGGAAACTTCATTTGCGCAATTTATCCAGGTTGCAGAATCCAGCTTTCTTGGTACTGAATTCTCATCTTGTGCCACTTTGATCCCTGCATGGGCGTGTTTTAGTGCATTGCCCTGCACATAGAAACCCTCTTGCTTTCTTCTGAACCCTTCCCAATTCATCTTAGCGTTCCCTGCCTCTCCCGGGACCAGCCTTGGTGGAGATGGCCTGAGCATTACTCAGGATTAACAGCTCCTCTACTTGGGATGCATTTGGCCCAAGGTCAATATAAACATTTCAGGGGCAGCGGTGGGGGATGATGGATTGCTAATTACTTCGAATTAGACCTTCTTCCATGCTCACTGCCTTGCTGGGTCAATGTTCTACTTATTACTATATTTAGGTGGGAGGGGGAGGGGAGGGGGAGGGGGAGGGGAGGAGGCAGCCGATTAATTCTTCCATAGCTCACTTGTGTTTCTAACAAGTGAGTTGACTGACAGTTCCAAGTGCCGCATCTTTTACAACAGACATGACACACAGTTCACGGAGTGTGGGCTTGTGCGAGATGGAAACGCTGTTGGACTGTCCACCCCTGAAAAGTGATGCAATTCCATCTTCGTTGGGACCAAATGGCTATTTGGGTGGTTCAACTGGGGCTGAGATAATGGGGGTGGGGGAGAGGACAGGATGAACAGTCAAATAAGTCATGATTAAATGGGAAAACTGTACATCAAACTGTACATCAAATCAAAACTGTACAAAAATGGCAGCATTTTTAAAACTAGTTTTCATTCGCCGTATCCAGTGCCGGATTTACGTATAAGCTAAACAAGCTATGGCTTAGGGCCCCACTCTCTTGGGGGGGGCCCTCCCCAAAATTTCACTATTAATAATTGTCACAGTGGCCGGAGCAGGCTACTTCAGAGTAACGACGCTACGCAGCTCTGCATTTTATTCTTTTATTGGTGCTGCGTATTTACAGTGCTGAAGTCATTGCTATTTACACGGAACGATGGGGTCATTACGTTGCAGAACCTCCGAATGGCTTTTGGCGCGTCTTTCCCCAACACAAAAGCCTTGGCAGACCCATCCTCTTTCCCCTCCTCTTTCTCCGTAATTCCGGAGTTGGGGGGATGGGTCTCCCCCCCTTATTTGCCCCTTCCTGTCCCACCTGGGACCCTGGCTCCGCTACCTTGCCTGAGCCTCGGACACGACTTCCTGCTTCCTCACTGGAATCGGAGCTCCCTCTGCTTTCCCCTGTGCTCGGGGATGGGCTTGAACTCAGGAGGGGAGGGACTTCGCGATATCCCCTGTCCCTCACATCCACCCCCCTCCCAAGCTCTCCTTCTCCCTTCCCCAAGTCCCCCCCAGGTGTCGGGGACGACTCGAAGCCTAAGAACTCAGTACCTTCCGAGCCCGTCGGTGTGAACACCTCCCCCCAGTCCTGCGAGCCCCCCCCTTCCGCCTGGGAGGACTGGAATCCCAAAAAGTCCGTGGCGTCCGAGCTGGTGGGGGTAAAAATGTGCTGCCAATCTGCTTCTGCCTCTGACTGGGTGGATCTCGGTGACACCCATACCTCGTCTCCCGGTTCCTCAAACTCCGCTTCCCAGCGCCATGGTGAGCTGCTCTCCCGTGCCTCCTCCTCCTCCCCCTCCCTTTCCATGTGCCAGGGCTTGGGTCTGTGGGGATAGAGGGCGTGAAATTCTTCCACCAAGAATTCCTCCTGTATCTGAGTGGCCGGGACCCATTCATTCTGGGACTGCGGAGCATCCTCCCATGCCATGAGGTACTCCAGGCCCCCCACCCCTCTCTGTGAATCCAGGATGGCCGTGGCCTCATTGAGTTGCTCCCTGCCTTCCCTCTCCCCCCCCTCCCTCGGGGGTTTGTTCGCTGTCTCGGAGCCTGCTGCTTTCCCTGTACGGCGACAGCAGCGATCTATGAAACACTGGGTGCACCCTCATGTCCTCTGGCAGTGCCAGTCTGAAGGCCACCGGGTTGACCTGTTGCGTGACCGTGAAGGGGCCCAACCTTCTGGGTGCCAGTTTCTTGCACCTCCCTCTGGTGGGAAGGCCCTCCGAGGACAGCCAAACCTTGTCCCCCACCCTGATGACCTCCCCCTGTCGCCTGTGGCGATCTGCACCCTTCTTGTATGCTTCCTTGGCTCTCTCCAAGTGTTCTCTGAGCTGCTGGTGCACCGTCTCCAGTTCCTCTGCCCAATCCTCAGCTTGCGGGCCCTCCTCCTCCTCCTCCCCCTCCCTCTCCGGGAAAGATCTGAGGTCGCGCCCGTAGTTGGCCTTAAAGGGCGACACCCCTGTGGAGACGTGCACTGCATTGTTGTAGGCAAATTCTGCCAGTGGCAGGCGATCCACCCAGTCCGTTTGCCTCTGGCTGACGTAGCATCTCAGGTACTGCTGCAGAATGGCGTTGACCCTCTCCGCCTGTCCATTGGTCTGCGGGTGTCTAGCCGTCGACAAGCTGACCTCCACCTGCAGGAGGTTCATGAGCCGCCGCCAGAACCTGGACACAAATTGGCGGCCTCTATCCGAAATAACTCTTAAAGGTAAGCCATGCAGTCTGAATACGTGGTCAACAAACAGTTTGGCTGTCTCTTCAGCAGAGACCGCTCTGGCACACGGTATAAAGTGGCACATTTTGGACATGAGGTCCACCACCACCAACACTGCGGTCTTGCCCCTGGAAGAAGGCAGGTCTGTGATGAAGTCCATGGACACCACTTCCCATGGCCTGTGTGGTGTGGCTAAGGGCTCCAGCAATCCTGCTGGCGCTGCTCTGACCACCTTTGCCCGCTGGCAGGTGTCACAGCCCCTTACATAGTCTCTGACATCCTCCCGCACCCCTGGCCACCAGAAGTGTCTCATGACTAGGTGAGCGGTCTTGTCCCTTCCAAAATGCCCCGCAGTTGGGTTGTCGTGCATCTGCTTGAGGACCTTACGTCTAAGCTGGGTGGTGGGCAGGTACAGTGCACCCTTGTAGAAGAGCAGCCCCCTGCGTTCTGCAAAGTCTTTTGCCTGCTCCCTCCCCCCTCTCAGTTCTCTGAAGATGTGGTTGGCAAACTCATCCGCTGCCGTCAGTGCTGTGAGTTCTGCCTCGCTCACCACTGCTGCTCCGCAGGACCATGCTGACGGGGGGAAAATGTGCCTGGGTGCTGGTGGCGCCTCCTCCTCCATGTACTCCGGTTTGCGGGAGAGGGCATCCGCCCTGACATTCTGCTCCCCCGGGATGTAGTGGATGGAGAAGTTGAAGTTCGAGAAGAACTCTGCCCACCGTATCTGCCGCTGGTTGAGCACCCTGGCATTTCTCCAGAACTCCAGGTTCTTGTGGTCTGTGCACACCTGGATGGGGTGCTTTGCGCCCACCAGGAAGTGTCTCCAGTGCTGGAACGCAGCGTGGATCGCAAGAAGTTCCCTATCAAACACCGTGTAGTTTCGCTCTGGCTGGGTCAACTTCCTGGAGAAGAAGGCACAGGGTCTCCACTCTCTGTTGGCGTCCAGTTGCAACAAAATGGCGTCCACAGCTTTATCAGAAGCATCTGTCTCAACGCGTAGGGGCGCGTCCTGAACCACGTGGAACAGGTTCTGGTCCGAGGCGAACACCCTCTTGAGGCTTTCGAACGCTGCTTGCGCCTCTGGTGTCCACCTGAACTTCTGCTTGCCTCTCAGGCAGTCAGTGATGGGAGCCGTAACGCGAGAGAAGTTCTTGATGAACTTCCTGTAGAAGTTGGCGAAGCCTAGTAGGCGTTGGGCATCCTTGCGCGTCCTGGGGCTGTGCCAGTCCAGGATGGCCTGCACCTTGTCCTTGTCCATCGCTAACCCCTTGTCTGACAGCTTGTAGCCCAGGAAGTCCACCTCTTTGGTGTGAAACTTGCACTTCTCCAGCTTCACATACAGGTGGTTCTCCTTCAGGCGCTGCAGCACCTCCCTGACGTCTTTCACATGCTGCACTGGGTCAGCGGATTAGATAGGGATGTCATCTAGGAAGACCAAGCAGTTCTTGAAAAGGAGGGACCCCAGGACGTGGTGCATGAAGGCCTGGAAGCATGCTGAGCCCCCTTGCAACCCGAAGGGCATCACCAGATATTCAAAAGAGCCCAGAGGCGTGAACATCGTGGTTTTCCATTCATCGCCTTCCCGGATCCTGATCAAGTTGTACGCCCCCCTCAGGTCTAGCTTGGTGAAAATCTTACCCCTGCGTGCCGCTGTCAGGAGATCATCCACTCTGGGCATGGGGAAAGCCACTGGCTCTGTCACTGAATTCAGCCGTCTAAAATCCACCACAAGACGGCGCTGTTGCGTGTCTTTCTTGTCCACCCAGAAGACCGGGCTGCCCCCTGCTGCCTTGCTTTCTCTGATGAACCCCCGCTTGAGGTTCTTGTCGATGAAAGCACGCAGATCCTCCAGTTCCTGGTCTGACATGGCGTACAGCTTGGCTGGGGGTATAGTGGCCCCTGGCACCAGGTTGATCTGGCAGTCAAAAGGCCTGTGCGGGGGTAGGTGGTCGGACTCCGCTTCGCTGAAGACCTCCTGCAGGTCCCAGTACGGCTTGGGTATCGCCTCACCCCCTTTGACGTGCATGGTGGCCACCGTGGCTATCGGAGGCCCCTCCCCTGGTTGGTGCTGCATGCAATGTTCCAGGCAAAAGTCCGATCCAAAAGTGATGCATCTCTGGTGCCAACTGATGGAGGGGTCGTGGCGCGCCAGCCAGCTCATGCCCAAGACGATGGGGGGGTCTGAGATGGTGGTGACGTTGAATGCCAGTGTCTCTGAGTGCCTTCCCACCGTCATTCTCATGGGGGGGGGTTTGATGAGTGATGGCCCCTCCCAGCAACTCTCTGCCGTCAATGGTTGCCACGTGCAGAGGAAAATCCAGCTGCAGAAGCTGGATCTGGTGCTCTTCTGCAAAGGTTCTCGAGAAGAAGTTGGCTGAGGCACCACTGTCAATTAGGGCGAGGACCGTCAATGGATAGCCATTTGGGAGCGTTAGCGTGACTTCTAGAACCACTCCTGCTCTGGGAGGGGTGGGCTGGCTCTGCTCCTCTCTGTGCGGGTGGGCGGGCTGGGGCTGTTGTCTGCTGACTGTGCCTGGCTGCTGCCCCTTGTCTCCTGCAGCCAGGCTTTCCCGTTTCCCTGCTGTGGTGCTGCGTCAGTGGGGGAGGGCACAACCGTTCCCGCCTTTCCTTGCCACTCCCTGCGATGTGGGCAGTCTCTGACGAGATGCTGGGGGGAGTTGCAGAGAAAGCAATTCCCGCCCCTTCCCTCCTTGCGTCTTGGCGCCGCTGGGGTTTGAAAAGCCCGCGCGCGCGCGCTATCAATCTGCATGGGTTCCTGGTCCTGGCTGGCCCCAGGCGTGGCTTGAAAGGGTTGTTGGGGGAGTGGCTTCTCCTGCGACCGTGGGAACCAAGCCCGCTTTGCGCGCGTTGCTTGCTTGTCGCTCCATCGGGATTCCTGTCTCACCCCCACCGCCAGAGCCGCTTTGCTCAGCTGATCCATACTACTGGGCTTTGGACCTCTCGAGAGCTCATCCTTCACCTCCTCATGCAAACCCAAGTAGAACGCCGCTTGCATTGGGGCTGACTCTAGTTCCCACCCCAGTCTGTGCACCAGCATGGTGAATTTCGCCCAATATGCGTGAACTGTCATATTTCCTTGGCGTAAATTATGAAGTTCCTCCTTAGTCTGGTCCATATGACTATCGGACGAATACATCGTTTTCAAACCTTCTAGAAATAGTTTGACATTCTTCATGCAAGGATTCTTTGTTGCGATTAACGGTCTTAGCCACTCCCTGGCTGCCCCGGTAAGGTGCTCCACAATAAACGCTACCCTGTGCTCATCATCAGGGAAGTCATCATGGTGCAGCTCAAGAGCATACACAATCTCAGTCTCAAAGCCATGATATTCCCTCGGGTCTCCATTGAACTTGCTTACTAGGGTCCCGGCTCTCCTTCCTGGCAGCACTTGGACTTGGGGTGCCCCTCCCGCCTTGTTTTTCTCTGCATCCAGCTTGTTTTGGAGGTCTACCGCCACCGCCCTTAATTGCTGCTCTCTTTCCTGGAGCGCTCTCACCTGTTCTGCAAGTTGTAGCCGGTCGTCCTGGACCTTCTTGGTTTCTTCTTTAGCTGCCTTTAATTCCCCCTGCGCCTGCTGCGCCAGCTGCTGCAGGTCTTGCTGGGCTTTCTCCGCGATCTGCCGCCATTTCTCCGCCTCTGACACACTCATCCCGGCAACTCCAAAGTAGCCCAAAAAAATGATTCGGAGGTTGCTGTCACAGTGGCCGGAGCAGGCTACTTCAGAGTAACGACGCTATGCAGCTCTGCATTTTATTCTTTTATTGGTGCTGCGTATTTACAGTGCTGAAGTCATTGCTATTTACACGGAACGATGGGGTCATTACGTTGCAGAACCTCCGAATGGCTTTTGGCGCGTCTTTCCCCAACACAAAAGCCTTGGCAGACCCATCCTCTTTCCCCTCCTCTTTCTCCGTAATTCCGGAGTTGGGGGGATGGGTCTCCCCCCCTTATTTGCCCCTTCCTGTCCCACCTGGGACCCTGGCTCCGCTACCTTGCCTGAGCCTCGGACACGACTTCCTGCTTCCTCACTGGAATCGGAGCTCCCTCTGCTTTCCCCTGTGCTCGGGGATGGGCTTGAACTCAGGAGGGGAGGGACTTCGCGATATCCCCTGTCCCTCACAATAATACTTCTTCTTAATTGTCTTTCAGTTCAACAATTACTTTGATAAAATACATATTTTGTTATGTGCAAATGGCTTTAGATACCTATTAGGTCCATAAATTACTATATAACATATATTCAACACAAAACAACAGTGACAATTTGTTGTTGACAAAAGACAGCTGTATATATATAAAGGGCCCCATTACCTTCAGTAGCTTATGGCCTCATCAAACCTCAATCCGGCCCTGGCCGTATTGCATATAAGAACAGTGAACTCGTTCTCCAAGTGTGAATCCTTACATAGCCAAAACAGCACTACAGGGAAGTACAAGAAGGGATCCCCTCAAGATTGCAGAAGTACAAAAAAATATGAAGGCGAAAATAATCTGAAGGGGAGAGGAGGAGGAGGAGGAGGAGGAGGAGGAGGAGGAGGAGGAGGAGGAGGAGGAGGAGGAGGAGGAGGAAGAAGAAGAAGAAGAAGAAGAAGAAGAGAAGAAGAAGAAGAAAAAGAAGAAGAAGAAGGTTATTATTTATACCCCACCTATCTAGCTGTGTTTCCCAGAAGAATGCCCCACCCCTGTAAAATATGCAAATGTGGGCATGGAATGCTGACCATCAGGCGGCAAAAGTGGATTATCAGGAGGCGTGGAATGGAGTGTTCCGAAAGAGGGGGTGGCTGCCACACTGAACAGGAGCATCCACACTGCTGCATTTAATTAGGCCCTGTAACAAAATGATACACCATGGAGTGTTCCCAGGGCTGGCCCTACGGCCAGGCTGGGTGGCGCAGCTGCACCACGGCGCCGGCCTGCCAGGAGGGCGCCGCGAGTTGCGCCCGCCTGCCCGCTGGCCGGCCGGTCCGCGGCGCAGCTGCGCCCACGGCAACTGCGCTGTGCCTGCCCGCCCACCCACCCGCCGCGCAGCAGCGCCTGTGGCAGCCGCGCTGGGAAATGGGGTGGGGGGTGCCGGAGAGATCTGGTGCACCACGGCGCCAGGGGCGCTTAAGATGGCCCTGAGTGTTCCTGTTCAGTGTGGCCACCAGCCAGCCATGTGCTCTTCTGGAGTACAGTCGTACCTTGGTTCTCGAACGGAATCCATTCTGGAAGTCCGTTCGACTTCTGAAAATGTTCGAAAACCAAGGGGTGGCTTCTGATCGGCTGCAGGAGCTTCCTGCACTCAATCGGAAGCCTCAGAAGTGTCAGGTGTTCAGCTTCCAAAGAACGTTCGCAAACCGGAACACTTCTGGGTTTGTGGCATTCGGAAGCCGAAACATACGCGTACCAAGACATTCGAGAACCAAGGTACAGCTGTACTCCATTGCGTGTACAGTGATTATTTCAAAAAATTATATGCCACCCTTTAGCACAGCTTCCAGGTCAGTTTCCGAAAAGAATATAAAATACAAACCTCAAAATAAAAAATGATCGCTATGTCTACATGTCGCCAATCTCTCCTCTGTCCTTCTCATCCCTCTTCTGGTTCTGGGAGACCATGGATGAGGGGAGCTTTTTACAGCAGGAGGGGGAGACGCCCATGCCTCTTTTGCAGTTGGAGTCATCTCTGCCTATTGGCCTCCCTTTTCCCACTCTCTTGCTTCAGCTTCTGCTTCTGGACCTCTCTCTGCAAGACTCACAGACTCTCACTAAGCCCCGTTACCTCTTCAGCTTCCGACACCTCCTCTTCCCAGTCTTCTCCCTCTGACCACTCCTCCTTGTCCCACCACCAACCCCCTGGCTCTGAACTTCCCATGGTGGTTCCCCAGCTGGTTCCTCCCACCATTCCTCTGCATCGAACCAGTCCATGACCGTAGGAATTGGTAATACATCCTGGTTTGGAATTATTATCTGCTATCTTCATGCTGGTTTTAAGTGTTGGGGTTTTTTTATGGTTTACAGTGCATGCCTACTCACTAGTAAGTTGCACTGTGTACAATAGGAGCTTTCTCCCATGGAAGCATTAATAGGATTGCAGCCTTATTCAATTTTATGGATCACTTGGCTAGACTCTTGAGATCTTTCTAACTACTGTAATAAATTATGGTATTTTATTGAAAAGTGGATTGTAGTTCTGTTTTATTTTTAAAAAAACTCACCCTTCTTGGGGGTGGGGGCTTTTTGCCTAGAAATCTTTAAAATAAAAAAATCTTTCTTTAATCAAGCCTAGTCCAAAGCCCTCTGCTTGTGAAATTCTATAGATCTTGCCTAACATTATGTAAAGAAGCTGAGTTTTTTTCCCAGGGATGAAGTTGTGCAACATTTGCAGCGACCTGAGAACAAGAGACATTAAATGGATGTCAGATCATTATCAGCAAGATTGCTATCATTACCTATCTCTGGGTTGTCAGCAGAGAGCCTGATGAGCATCCCTCTTATTTCTCTGTGTTTAGGAATAGCAGGGAGACTCGACAGCAGGGGGAAGCATCATGCAACACAATCCTACTCAGAAGTAATGATGCTTTCTCCGAGGTGGATCTGTCCATTTCAGTTCTCTTGGTTAACATAAGAACAGCTTGCTGAATCAGGCCAAAGGCCCATCTAATCCAGCATCCTGTGGCCAGTAAGATGCATGTAGGATGCATGTAGGAGGACTCTGTGGTCTCCAGCAACTGGTATTCACAAGCACTGCTGCCTCCAACTGTCGAGGCAGTCAATAGCAATCATGGCTAGTACCCATTGATCCACTGACATATGTGGGATTGTGGACTAAACCACTGAGCCTCTTGGGCTTGCGGATCGGAAGGTCGGCAGTTCGAATCCCCACGATGGAGTGAGCTCCCGTTGCTCTGTCCCAGCTCCTGGTGAAGATGTCCAGAAATAAACAGTAAATTGCAAGAACTCGGGCCGGGAGGAAGATGAATTTCAAGTAAGTCTTCAAAAGGTTTTATTGATGTAATGAATTGAAATAGGAATCAATTCCAGTATGATAGTGAGGCAAATAAAAATAAATTCCAGTGAAAAAATCCCAAGTATGTTTGCAAACATACTTGGTACACTCTGACCATTAAAACATTGCTGGTGAAGAATTGTCGAAACAGGGCCTTGTCCTGGGATTTTCCCATCAATCCCATCAATCATTTGGGTGGCTTTTTTCCAAATCTTTACCAACTCAATAATATCCTTTTTGAGGTGAGGTGAGATATCTCACTTTTCCAATCTTAGATTCCTTATTCCACAGCTCTGCAGGGGGGGGGGGGTTGTTAAAAAAACCTTCATGAAAATTCATCGGCATTTTAGTGCAGATTTCTCCCTAATATCAACTTTTTGTATGCACTTCTAGCATATTTTTGCAAGCTGTTTTTCTCCAGTTTTCCCAGAGCTTCTCCAGTTCACAAGTGTGCCCACAAACTCAGAGAAGTCGGCAATCCCTGGGGTAGACTATGCTGAGCTAGTTGGGCCGATGAGCAGCCCCTTGTGCTTCTGAGGGTCACCATGAAGTTAAAGAGATGAGCAAGGGAACCTTGGCTAAGGCAGATGCCACCAAACTCTTTCAAACAACAGCAACAGCAGCAGCAAAAGTTTACAGGGAGGTTGAAAAGAACAGCAAGGGGCTGTCAGCTCTTCCGCTGACATGACAGATGAAAAGAAATTCAAGATACCATCCTGGGGAGAAAATTAGAAACTTTGGAGTGGAAATGGCAAATGATTTTTATTGAAATGTACATCCTGCTGTCAAATGGAAAGATCAAGCCTTAGGTACTGATGCTTAAAAATAATGCTTTCTAAGTAAAAGCACACACACACACACACACACAACCACCAACCTTTAAAATAGAGAGGTGACTGTGTGGTGCATTCATTGTCTGTATTTAAAAAGAGAAGCAGAAAAATCTGGGCTGTAACCCTACGCAGGCTTACCAGTAAGCAAGCCCTCTTGAACTCAATAGGACTTTTTTTTCCAAATGGAGACCCACACTCCCGTCTGTTGTGAACAGCAGAGAGATGCAAAGAGATTCTCTGTCAATGTGTGTGTGGGGGGGGGGGTAATGTACTTGCCTTCCCCCCACAAAAAATAAAAACGATTGGGGGGCATGCCATTATTCCTTCCTGACTCTTTTTCTGCTCCTTTCCCTGTGGTAATAACCATTTTGTGTTATGCCACAGCCCTTGCAGCAGAACATTTTGTGACGGGTTCCTGCAGCACTTTCTCAAAATTCGAATGCGTCCACTGGCCCCAAAAGGCTGATAACGCCTTCTTAAGTAGCACCCAAAGACTTGGGAAGGTCTGCTGAGATGGTTGAGCCTCCCCTTCTCCTATCATTCTCCCTCTCTCTCTTTTCATAAAGGGCAACGAGTTACTATTTGCTGAGTTGTTCTGACCCTTAGGGTCTCTGATTGTCATTTGCAGAGGTGTAAGAGGGGGTCTTTTGTTTCTCAATTCATTTTCATTATTAATAGACTCTTCATTGCTATTTCCTTCCTCAATTCAATTGGCTTTGCCATTGATTCGGAAAAAGTTAATTCTTTTCTATAATTTCCAATAGTCTTTGCTGATTGACTCCAAAGGGGAACTGGCCAGTCCTCTGTTGCTTGTAGCTTCAGTGTTTTCCATCCAAATGGCATTGAATTTTCAGGCATTCTGCTACTCCTCTGGGGAACGAGATCCACTGAATTTCAGATAGATGGGGAAATGGTCCTCATTGTAGAGGCAATTTAAGAAAGGAGCTCCTACTCTGAGCTTTGAGCTACTTTCAATGGAAGACACATTTGCTATTCTGCTTGTAACTTCTGTACTGTTACACCCCAACCCATGGTGAAGAGTCCAGTGAGTTTCAGGCACACAGCGTTCATGTTTCCTTTGGAATAATAATAATAATTTATTATTTGTACCCTGCCCATCTGGCTGGGTTTCCCCAGCTACTCTGGGTGGCTCCCAACCAAGTATTAATAACACAATACAGCATTAAACATTAAAAGCTTCCCTAAACAGGGCTGCCTTCAGATATCTTCTAAAAGTCAAATAGCTGCTTAATCCCTTGACATCTGATGGGAGGGCGTTCCACAGGGTGGGTGCCACTACCGAGAAGGCCCTCTGCCTCGTTCCCTGTAACCTCACTTCTCGCAATGAGGGAACTGCCAGAAGGCCCTCAGTGTCTGGGCTGAACGATGGGGGTAGAGACGCTCCTTCAGGTGTGGAGATATTCACACTTAAATTACACAATAGCCAATTAGAACTCCTCCCCCCCACTTCACAACAACCCTGCGAGTTACGTTAAGCTGAGAGATAACGTGTAGATAAAGGTCGCTCAGGGAGCTTCATGGCTAACTGGAGATTTGAACCTGGCTTCCTTTAGCCCTATTTTGACACTAACTGCAGCACCACACTAAACCTTGAGAGAAACTTGAAGGACACGAAGGGATAAGGCAGGGCAGGGTAGGAGTGGGGAACATTTCTTCCTGTTGAACTCTGCATTCCTTTCAACACAGGTGGGGCATATTTCCCATGGTGGTTCAAGTATGGAGGCTCACACCAAATTCCTAATCAGACCAAATTTCAAGTCAGGTGTTGTTCAGTAATGCATTATATTCGAAGAATCTGCAAGAGCATTTCCATAAGGGCACACACACTCTCTACAGTCAACATATGCATAATCTTAGCTGGAAAGGTTCAAGCTGGTCATCACAAAAGTGTCCTGCACCCTGATATCAGACGCCTCCTGGGAGCTCCCTCTGTCACTCCTATCAGTAAGGAGCTTCTTCCAGAGGAGGAGCCTGAAAGTAAGTTGGATGTTGAGCTGGAACCTCCATCACCAAGGACATTGAGATGCCAACGCCAGAACAAAACAAGCCTCACAGGACTAGACCGCTTGTAGCTAAGAGCAGAGAGGCCCATAGTTTGCTACACTAAGGTTTATGACTGCCCTCCTCATCCAAAGGAAGAAGCAGGGGGCATGTAGTGTGTTAGGCCAATGTCTCCGTTCATGCCTAGCCATGCAATTCACCTGCTGTGCCTTTAAACCTTGCAGTGCCTATGTCTCATTCATTAAAGAATTTGGCAAAAACAGACACCCGAGTTTGAGTCCTGCGTCTGCCAGCAAGGGCATGGGCTTCCTAAGGTGACAGACCTATGTGTGGGTTGAGAGGAAGTCCTAATCAAAGCAATAGGGTTTACTTCTGAGTAAACATGCATTTACCTGGCTGCAGAATGTTGTGGGAGACTTGGTAAATAGAGATCTATGTATTTCAATCCATCGCAGAGCTGCCAAGCGCAGAACTAATTATAATCCATTTCGTACTAAAAGCAATAAATTGCTCTTGTGTTTTATCCCAGCTTAAATTACCTATTGCTGAGAGAGGGAGATCAAACATGCACATCTCCGACAAAAACAAACAATTTATTTTTATTTTATTTTGGAAATCATATGCATCAAAATAAAAAAAAGGAAGCTTTGGGAAACATGGCTTGATTTTCAGAAACTGACAGTTACATTAAGTTGCATTAAGCCACAGAGATTTAGGTGGGTTCAAAAGGGGAGGAGGCCAGTTCTTTGATAATAAGGGGACCAGTGCCTTCTAGTCATGATGGCTAGATGCCACCTCCAGGTTTTGGAAGACAGACGCCTCTTGACACAGTTAAGTCAAGTCGCGAACGACTTTGGAGTTGCGGTGCTCATCTCGCTTTACTGGCCGAAGGAGCCGACGTTTGTCCGCAAACAGTTTTTCCAGGTCATGTGGCCAGCATGACTAAGCTGCTTCTGGCAAAACCAGAGCAGCGCACAGAAACGCCGTTTACCTACCCGCCAGAGTGGTGCCTATTTATTTACTTGCCCTTTGACGTGCTTTCGAACTGCTAGGTTGGCAGGAGCTGGGACCAAGCAACAGGAGCTCACCCCGTCATGGGGATTCGAACCGCCGACCTTCTGATTGGCAAGCCCAAGAGTCTCAGTGGGAGGTGTTCAGAGTGAAAGGCTGGGGGGGGTGCAGCTAGTGGTCAGTTTCAGCAAGGTAGCAGCTGGATTTATAGATTCCCTGGTACGCTTTCTTAGGCTTACAGTCCAAGTCTGCACCAAAACAACTCGCAACTGAGCTACACAGCCAAGTGAGGTTTTGAACCCTGGTCATCCAATGTCTTGTCTGACACTCTAACCACTACACCACACTGCCTCTCATAAGAACTGGACCAGACCAGCATCTTGTGGCCAATCAGATGCCTATGAGAAGCCCACAAACAAGAGAGGAGCACAACAGTCCTTGACCAATTACAATTCCCAGGAATCGGTGCCTACTTGATGTAAACCTAATTAAAGTACCGTAACATAGCTGGCAATGGAAGGAGATTTTCCTTCCCAGTTCTATACATGAGACCAACCTGTGAATGGACACTATCCATCATTATCAGATGACAAGGGGAACCAGATGCACATATCGTATTATTTTACTTGTAGGCAATACTTGATCACATAATTACATATCCCTCCCCCCCCCCTTTTGGCAGATGCAAGTGGAGGGGGATCTTGAGTGCTTTCTCCAATCTATAGTTTGTCATAGGATTTTTAAAAAGCCATCTTTCTATATGATAGAACTAGGTCTAATTTACCCATTAGAGAAAACAACATCGTAAAGAATATCTGCCAACTCCACGATATAAAACTTCACCATGCATCATGAAAAATAATTGCAATGCAATTACCTCTGAATTATAAAACCGTCAAATAGGTGCAATAAGACAAGAGCCTGTGAACATATGAAAAACTGCCTAGCACAGATATAATTATATATGTTTGGGTTGAGGCTGAAAGAGAAAGGGAGCAAAGACGCGAAATAATAAAGCAGGTGCCAGTTGAGAGGAAAGCACAATGGTGCCAAAAATCATGGAACGCTGGAATGGACTTCAACCTTTGCTGAATATGGATATGTGCCAAAACATAAGTGCCTGTCTTTATAGCCCCAGAAAGTGCTTTCAGCCAGCTTAGAGTGGTGCCCCAGATGCACCCATTCGTGGTGAGGTCAGATGTGGTTTTGCATGCTTCAGTTACGTTTTTGGACTACTGCACCGCACTCCTTGGGGGGGGGCTGCCCTTGAACACTACTCAGAAACTTCCATTGGCTCAGAATGATGCTGCCAAAAACTTGACCGAAGCCAGCTGTTTGGAATCATGTGACCCCCCTTATTGCATTGACGGTTGGTACAATGGAAAGCGGTGTCCAGGACATCTAGAGCAGGTTTTCCCAAACTCGGCCCTCCAGTTGCTTTTGGACTACAACTCCCATCATCCCTAGGTAGCAGGACCAGTGGTCAGGGATGATGGGAATTGTAGTCCACAAAGAGCTGGAGACCCAAGTTTGGGAAACCCTGCTCTAGAGCCTTTAATGGCTCAAGATCAAGTTGCCTGAGTGACTTTTTCCACCTTTGTGTATCTGTTTGTCCTTTAAGAGAGAACCGCCTGTGCATACAGTATTTTGAGGACTGCCTTAGTGGCAAGAGATGAGAGACCTTTTCCTACAGCAGTGTCTTGTACGTGGAACTCCCTGCCTCATGAGCGGCTGGGGAAACCTGTGTCCTTCTAGATGTTGCTGGACTTTAAAAAAAACCATCACCCGCCCTCCGTCAGCAACACCAGGGTTGATGAGAGGTGTGGTGTGACGACATCTGGAGGGCTGAAGATTCCCCATGCCTGATTTAATTCCTCTTCCTCTTAACTTCCATCCCACTGCCATTGGAAGGCTCTTCTTTTGCAGTTGGCCTTAAAACCTTGTCACTTCTTTGAGTTACTGTCACTGCAGTTTCCACCTCAGGGAGCTGCCATTCCCAGCAATTGCTTAACAAACTGCAGTTCCCAAGATTCCTTGTGGGAAGCCATAACTATGTACTGTGAAACTGGCCTAAGGTAAGCATGGGTGGGGAACCTACACCCCACCCATGAGAATTTCACTGAAATTACAATGCTGTCAGGTGTGCCTGGCATTTGCTTGGCCTGAGGTACAGTTGAGTATTTGAAAAGTAGACAGGAAGTCCAGTGCATCTTTGCATTTAACATGCATGTTTTAAAAAATGCAAATTGCATCAGCTGTGGGGGAGGGATAATAATCAACAATGGTATTGTTGTTGTTTAGTCGTTTAGTCGTGTCCGACTCTTCGTGACCCCATGGACCATAGCACGCCAGGCACTCCTGTCTTGCACTGCCTCCCGCAATTTGGTCAAACTCATGTTCGTAGCTTCGAGAACACTGTCCAACCATCTTGTCCTCTGTCGTCCCCTTCTCCTAGTGCCCTCAATCTTTCCCAACATCAGGGTCTTTCCCAAGGATTCTTCTCTTCTCATGAGGTGGCCAAAGTATTGGAGCCTGAGCTTCACGATCTGTCCTTCCAGGGAGCACTCAGGGCTTATTTCCTTAAGAATGGATAGGTTTGATCTTCTTGCAGTCCATGGGACTCTCAAGAGTCTCCTCCAACACCATAATTCAAAAGCATCAATTCTAATACCAACAATGGTATTAGAGCAGGCATGTGGAGGGAGGGCTTAACCCCTTCTTTCCCTGCTGCAGTCCTCAGGAAAATCACTCTTCTGGAGGTGGTATTTTGCTTCCTGAGAATCCTTCAGTGACTGTGGATTTATGATCTGTGACCAAATATCATTTCTGACTAAATTACATCATTAAAAAAAGCTTAATTATTTTGTGTTGTCTCTATAGCCATAAATAAAGAGAACCTCCTTTGGCATAAATAAAGAGAACCTCCAAGTTTTTATTTCTTTGTGTCTTATACACTATTAACATCTCATCTCTCCCTGCAACCTGCTCAGAGTGCCCTCTTATGTTAGGAAGTACTTCTCATTTCAATAGGATTTATATCCATTTCTATTAAGTCTGCCTGGGACCATAGCCTTTGTTCTTTCTGCCATAGCAGTCCAGCTACGTAGATGGCTGGACCAAAAGTCCCATCCACAACAGACATTTAAATTATATGGCTTCTGCCAAAAATATATATATTGGGAACTGTAGTTTTTGAGGGTGCTGGGAATCGTAGCTCTGTGAAGGCATCAACTACAAATCCCAGGGTTCTTTGGGAGAACTCATGCACTTCAAATGCATGGTGTGAATGTGACCAATAACCTCATGGCTGGGCAGGGTAATTGTGAATTCCCCATATTCAAATAAGTGGCGCAATAGGTCAGTGCCACCTTCTGTTAGCCAGAAGGTTGGTGGTTCGCGCCCACCCAGGGAAAGCTGTGGGCAGGATCTCTGCATTGCAGGGGTTGGACTACGTGACCCTCATGGTCCCTTCCAACTCTGCAATTCTAGGATTCTAGGTAAAGAAAGAGCTAGCCTGCATCGCATTTTCTAAAAAGCCTTGCTCATTATTTTTATGAGCCTTGATTCCACCTAATAGACAAACTTTCCAGATACTCCAAAAACCTTCCAGTTTCCCCATATCTCACTTCTGCCAAGTTTTATGAATTCTTCCCAAAATACACAACCAAAATGTGAGCAAGCATTTGAGTTCATTGAAAGTTTCCAACGAACCTGATGAAAAGTTCTGAATGATCTAAAAGTTTGCCCACTATTTTCCTACCATAGATTAGATTAGATTAGCTCCTGTGGACCCATACAGCCCCTTACAATTTGTGCGTGTCCCTTTAACAGTTACCTGACATGGAGAAATCTTCCACCAGCTGCATGCCAGATATGTGTTAAAAGCACAGGAGCCTTATCAGAACAAAATACTTGGCATCTCTGTGTCGACAACCGGTTGACAGAAGGGATATCCTACCTGTATGATTCTGGCTGCTAGACAAGCTTTGCTGCGGAGAGTCTGCAGATGGAAAACACAAGTTGCTTGCCTAGTGGTATACTTCAGACACTTAATTGGGAGTAAGCCCCACTGGACTCAGTTTGTAAGCATGTTTCTAGCCAATCTGAATAAAAGTATTTCTCCTGCTTGTGTCTGCCTGCTCTTTTTGCCACAACAGCTTGTGCAAAGACCAGGGTTGGGGGAGCCTGAGTTTTCTGCCTCCAGAGCTGCAATGTGTGAAGATAAGCTGGGCAAATTGTTCTCTGAGGCAATGCAGTCCACGGACTAGGAAGTAAGTATCTTCAAACTTAATGGCATTTGTTTCTCAGTAACTATGAGCAAAGATCCGTCTATAAGCATTGTGTGTGTGTGTTGGAAAGGGACTTTTCTCCTTGTTAGCACTGGGGGCAAAGTCTGGACTGGGGAAATCCCTGGTTCCTCATGTCCAGCGAGGCAAACCCAGACATTTCCAAAGCAGAGTCTGGGCTCCTATCTGGATTTGACCATCATCACCACTGCTAGCCAGCCTTCCAACCTCCTTCTCCCAGCTTCATCCTACAGCCAAGGCTCCTCCTAACCCTCTTGTTTTTTGGTGATTCTCTCATTTGAGAAGGCTCAGGAAAGGCTAGAGGACCAAAAAAAATCAGTGGAAGCGAATGGGAGTTTACCCATCACCACATCTACAGACCCTCCAAGTGTCCCTATTTTCCATGGACTGTCCTGGATTTACAGAAGCCATCCTGATTTCTGATTTGATCCTGGAATATCCCACTTTTCCTTGGGACGTCCCTATTTTCATTGGAGAAATGTTGGAGGGTATGGAGTTATGCTATCCCTGAGCCAAGTAACTATACAACTTTCAGAAGACATCTGAAGGCAGCCCTGTCTAGGGAAATTGTTTAATGTTGTATTATGTTTTTATATAGGGGACGGGGGTGGCGCTGTGGTCTAAACCACAGAGCCTAGGGCTTGCCGATCGGAAGGTCGGCAGTTCGAATCCCCGTGATGGGGTGAGCTCCCGTTGCTCGGTCCAAGCTCCTGCCCGCCTAGCAGTTCGAAAGCACATCAAAGTGCAAGTAGATAAATAGATACCGCTCCGGTGGGAAGGTAAACGGCGTTTCCATGCGCTGCTCTGGTTCGCCAGAAGCGGCTTAGTCATGCTGGCCACATGACCCGGAAGCTTTCTCCGGACAAACGCCTATAGAGCGAGATGAGCGCGCAACCCCAGAGTCGTCCATGACTGGACCTAACGGTCAGGGGTACCTTTACCTATGTTTTTATATATGTTGGAAGCAGCCCAGAATGGCTGGGACAACCCAGTCAGATGGGCGTGGTTCATTATTGTTATTGTTATGAGTGGTTGTTATTGTTATTGGAATAGAATGTCCCTATTTTAATCAGAGAAATGTTGGAGGGTATGTGTCTGGTGTTAATCGGGCATCATTAGAGCCAGTCTTTTTCTCTAAGTGTTTCTAGACCTTATGGCGCCAAATAAAAACTCAAGACACACACACACACACACAGGCTGTCTCCTCAATGAAATCTCAGTAACCAAAGAGAACAGTGCTCCCAGAAATCAAAGAGGAAGGATTTAGCACATATCTCTTGTCTATTGCAGTTATCGCCCATCCCTCTTTACCTAATTCCCCCCCTCCCTGTTTGACTCAAACAGACTTCCAAGAATATTGCGAAAAAGCTTAAATCTTTCCTCTTGCAAATATATACAGAGTTGCCCACCGATGTTTTCTTTTCAGATTTGGAATTATGCTGCACCACTAGAATGTAGGGGAGGGGGGCCTCAAAGCAGTTTACAAAGAGAACGCAACAATGAAGTTAAAATCAATGATTTAAAATGTTTAAATTTGATAGGTTGCTTCTGAGCAAATGTGGATGTATTATAGCCCTTTGCTGCAATCCCATGCACACTAGTTGCGAGTCTGGATGGAGGAGATTTTTGTTTCAATTTGAATTTAAAGTCAAACCCACCTAATTCACACTTTCTGAAACAATACATGAACCAGAACAATGCTGCCTCTCAAAATCCATACATCATCAAATTTTGCAATCGAAAATGTGCATATACTCGAGTAAATGTCGTATAGAAATTAATATATTACTAAAAAAAAATTGCAGAGATAAATGCATCATATATTAGGGAAAATGTATATGTTGGACAAAACGGCATACAAAAAATGAATATATTACATGAAATCTGAAGTCAAATGCTAATGAATTAATTTGCAAACTAATGTGGGAATGTGAGAGTGGAAAAGGAAAGAAACTGAGATAAACCAAAATTGAAATATTTAGTTCACCTTCCCTACTTGGGAGCAAGTCTCATTCAGTTCCATGAGATTTGCTTTGGAGTAAGCCTGCTATGTGGTATCAGGGGCTATAAATGTGGAATGCAAATCCTGAGGGTGGTTTGACCCGGCTTGCTGACTCTCCCGGGTCTTATGCAGCAGGTTTGGTAAGAGTGCTCTGACCTTTGCATGTTTACTCAAAGGAAGTCCCACTGGGGTTCACTCCCCAAGTCAATCTTAAATCTTCCCCTATTGAGGCTTAAAGCAGTGCAGGATTAGGCCTTTCGGGGGGAAAGTGTCTTGGAACGGAAGGCTCCGACTGTCAGAAGCTGAAACTGGCAGCAAGAAGAGAGGCCAGACCCCAACTGCTGCTTGTATCAGGTACAGGATTAGACCCCCCCTGTTTGTCCCACCAAAGATCTCTCCCTGACCCAGTTTTCCAAAATAATAATAATAATACTCAGGGATTATTATTGTCTTCTTTCTTTCGTTAATTAGTCCTGGCCTGACATGATTGTTTGTTAGGACTGGTGGTTCTTCAGGGAGAATTGTATCTATTTTTAAATGTGTAGAAGTATATGTCTGAGATTAAGAGTTGAATAAAGGTGCCTAAATTGTGGGGGCAGCAGGGGACCCCCTTAGATTTTGTGACAAGTCCCTTTAGCATATATATATATATATGGAATTTATGATCAGCCTTCTACTTCCCGACCCCTGCAAAAAGGCAAATTAATTTTGTTTTTTGGTTGCCAAGGTTTTTAGACCGCTTCCTCAGAAAAAGCCTCTAAGCAGTTTGCTCCAAAAAAGGATAGGCAGCATTTATTTAAAACGCATGTAAATCAAACACTGAAGATAAATTGACGCAAAACGTTGTCAAAAATATAAACAAAAGCGGTGGTTTTAAAACAAGTACGTGCAATAAAATTGCATGTTTGAAACGCACGTCTACAAAAATTACATGCTTGCTCAGTGGTGAGTGATGGGGCTGTGTCTTGAATGTCTTTGAATGTGTAGGAGAGCCTGCATGGGTTTTTTTCACTGTGCAAAGATGCTGCGCCTTCATTTCTTGGCTCCACAAAGCCCTTGCCTCCCATGTTGCTCTCCTTGTACCTTCCCAGCAATTCATTGACTCTTGGAGACCAATGAGCCTAACATCACATTCACACCATGCATTTAGACCACTCTTAAAGGTAAAGGGACTGACTCTGGGCTTGCGGCGCTCATCTCGCGTTATTGGCCGAGGGAGCTGGCGTACAGCTTCCAGGTCATGTGGCCAGCATGACAAAGCCGCTTCTGGTGAACCAGAGCAGCACACGGAAACGCCATTTAGCTTCCCGCTGGAGCGGTACCTATTTATCTACTTGCACTTTGACGTAGCTCTATAACGGGGTCAGCAACCTTTTTCAGCTGTGGGCTGGTCCACCCTCCCTCAGGCCATGTGGTGGGGTGGACTATATTTTGGGGGAAAAATAATGAATAGATGCCCCACAAATAACCCAGAGATGCATTTAAAATAAAAGGACACATTCTACTCATGTAAAAACACGCTGATTCCCAGACCGTCCGTGGGCCAGATTTAGAAGGCGATTGGGCTGGATCCGGACCCCATGCCTTAGGTTGCCTACCCCTGCTCTATAAGGTCAGCACTCCTTATACCTGAAGGAGTGTCTCCACCCCCATCAATCAGCCCCAACACGGAGGTCCAGCTCCGAGGGCCTTCTGGCAGTTCCCTCACTGCGAGAAGTGAGGTTACAGGGAACCAGGCAGAGGGCCTTCTTGGTAGTGGTGCCTGCCCTGTAGAATGCCATCCCATCAGATGTCAAGGAAATAAACAACTACAGTGGTACCTCGCAAGACGAATGCCCTGCAAGATGAATGGTGACTCACAAGACGAATTCATTTTGCGAAAAATTCATCTTGCGAATCGTGGTTTCCCATAGGAATGTATTGAAATTTAATTTAATTAAATTAAACGCACAGAAATTTAAATTAAATTAAATTAAATTAAACCACAGAGCCTAGGGCTTGCTGATCAGAAGGTTGGCGGTTCGAATCCCCATCTCAGGGTTATTTGTGAAGCAGAGGAATCTATTCATTATTTCCCCCAAAAAAATATAGTCCACCCCACCACATGGTCTGAGGGAGGGTGGACCGGCCCACGGCTGAAAAAGGCTGCGCTGTGGGTTAAACCACAGAGCCTAGGGCTTGCCAATCAGAAGGTCGGCGGTTCGAATCCCCATGATGGGGTGAGCTCCCATTGCTCGGTCCCTGCTGCTGCCAACCTAGCAGTTCCAAAGCACGTCAAAGTGCAAGTAGATAAATAGGCACCACTACAGCGGGAAGGTAAACGGCGTTTCCGTGCACTGCTCTGGTTCGCCAGAAGCAGCTTTGTCATGCTGGCTACAATAATGCGAGATGAGCGCCACAACCCCAGAGTCGGTCACAACTGGACCTAATGGATAGGGGTCCCTTTACCTTTTTATGGGCAAAAAAAGACATTTCAATGCATTCCTATGGGAAACTGCGATTCGCAAGATGAATTTTTCGCAAAACGAATTACTGTAAATTCGTCTTGCGAGGCATCACTGTATCTGACTTTTAGAAGACATCTGAAGGCATCCCTGTTTAGGGAAGTTTTTAATGTTTGGTGTTTTATCATGTTTTTAATAGTCTGTTGGGAGCCGCCCAGAAGGGAAGGCCTGGCCAGATGGGCAGGGTATAAGTAATACATTATTATTATTATTATTATTATTATTATTATTATTATTATTATTATTACTACTGCTGCTGCTACTGCTACTACTACTACTACTACTACTACACTCATAACAGATTACAGTTCCTAGGATTCTCCATGGCTATTAAACTTGTATCGTAGTGCTTCATTTGTGTGCTGTGTGTGACTATGGTATCTTTATGATATATATACTTTTATTTGCACATCTGCACAACACCGAGTGTAGGATGGAGGGGTAGACAGCATTCGCAGTCCAGGAGGAGCCAGCTTTTTGCAACAAGTGCAGCTGCAGCCTATCCCAACATAGGATTAACAGGCATCATTGCCCTGAACCTCGGATTCAGAACAGCAGTCAGTTTGGTTCAGAGCCTCTCTGTAACAGCCTGCCCCAGTCAGCCCACGATGGCTGCTGCCCTTCTGCATGAAATTCACTTCTTAATTTTAGTTTTACTTTTTTGTCTGCTTGCCACTAACCATTGCTTCCCTCCAAAAAAAGGCACTTTCTCCCTTCTGAATCGCAGCAAGCAGTTGCGACCAGAACACAGTCAAAACAGATAAATTTTGCACGGAGATTTCCCTTGCGATTCCCACCCCTACCCTGTTTTCATTAGCCCATTGCAATTATTTGGCAGGAGGGGTGCTGATGGAGATAGGACTTACTGCACTTAAATGTAGTGGTGTATACTTCCCCCCTCCTAATTAACTTTCTTATCTCAATTTAACTCGCATAATAACAAGAAATGTTATAACGATAAGCTATTGTTCATTTGCTTATGTGCATCCTTCCTGTCTTTATCGCTTTGCTCCCAGTTTCATCCACGGTTGCTTAATTAAAAGCATTGGAATATTAGCCCTGCATTATTTTTTTCCTTGATCCCAATACTTGAATTTTGCTGAGGTACTTTAGCCTTCCTCGGTATTTAAACCTTTATCTGTAGCGGGCAGATAAAGTTTGCTGCGCTTCCTATATTGGATTCACATAATTTTAATAGGCAATTGTTGCTTTGCGGTTGGAGTGGGGGGAGGGAGGAGGTCGTTTTTGCCACATAACGAGCTAATTAAACTGATTGGTTTCTGAAAAACCTGCATGCTCAAATAAGTTAATATAGACGGCTTGGATCTGTAAAAGAAGATGATCTGAGAATTGTTGTGGCGATATGTGGAATTTAACGCAACGGTCTCACTTGTGTGCCGGTTACAGAAGCGGGTGACCGAAGTGCACTCACACAAAAAAGATTGCCTTGCCCTGAGCTACTATCCTCCAGCAACAGCAGTGATGCCTCTTGTTGATATGAAACTGATGCCAGATGGGCAACTTCTAAGACCTGTATCCACGAAGGAGGGCAGAAAGCCCACAGCCAGGCAAGACAGCGATGGCGTCTCCAGCGCTAAGCCTCGGAAGGAAATCCATGGGACAATTTGGTTGCTGCTCGTGGAGCTGTGCGAAAAGTTCACCTTCTTTGGCATCGTCTGCAACATGATTCTCTTCTGCACCATCAAGCTTGGCTATCCCAACCACCAGGCGGCCACGATCAATCTCTGCTTTGTAGGCGCCTGCATGGTGACTCCGCTTCTGATGGGCTGGCTTGCCCAAGGCCTGGTGGGGCGGAGCAAACTGGCGTATATCTGTGCGTTTCTGCATTTCGTAGGTAGGTATCTGGTAGCGCCTCTTCCCAGGGATGGGGATGAAATCAGACACAGTTAGCATTCTAAGGCGAACCTACCCAATTTGGGCTTTCTGCAAACTATATGCAAACTGAAACAAGGCCATTTCTCTAAATTTGCACATCTCTGAATTTTGCAATTTCGCAAGGCAGTTCTGCAGCTAATGTCTGCTAAATGCATGTGCTTGGATATATTGTGTTTAAAAGTTGTAAGTGGAAATAACATGCAAGAATGTGTTGTATAGGGAGCATTGCTTTGCAAAGGTATGTATATTAGGGGGAATTGCATACAGTCGTGTGTATTAGAAGACTTCAACTGAAATGCTGGTGAATTTTCATGAGGACTTAAAAGAGAAAAGAAAAGAAAATCACTATTGTGATTTCCACTATTGTAGAAATGTGGACTTAAGAATGGAAAATATTATCCAATCCCTGCGACTTGATTGGGGTACTTTATTTGTTTTCTTTGATTGTCATTTATGTAGATGATGGATTCCCAAACTATTTTTGGTGGTTCTGGACAAAAACGGCAGTGCAGCAATAGAGCACCTTCTGCCATGGATGTAGCATGCCCTGCAACTGTGGTTGTGTATCCAGTATACATTTAAAGCACACCTGAAGCACATTTTCTTCCTCAAAGAATTCTGGGAATTGTAACTCTGTGTGGTGTGTGTGTGTGTGTGTGAACTACAATGCCCAGAATCCTTTGAGAGAAAGCATGTGCATCTTATTGTTGACATCCTTCTGTCTTGGGAGGCAATGAAGGAGTGTGCCTTTGACTGTAGAGATATGGGAGAGACATGTTTTGTTGCAGCAGAGGCAGATGAAGGCATCCGGTTCTGCTACTGCAGATGCACCGTGGCATTTCTTCTCTCTGCACTGCACCCAGCGGTCATCCCTCCTCTGGTCACTGCTGTGGATACAGGACCTGACTGCCGGTCTCCAGGCACTGCAGTCGTCTGCAAGGGATTCCCCCACGGCACGGTTGACATCGCCAGCCTTCCTGTCATATTTGTAACACAGAGTCGATCTGCCAATAGGCTGGTGACTGAAGCCAGCTCCTTGGGGATCCCTGAATCTTCCATTCTGTGGACAAGACCAACCAAGCCAGCGTAGATGTCACTGAGACAGGAGTGTGAACTTGCTGGAAATGTGGGCTTGGAAGAGCACATATGCTTTAAAGGTATAATAGTGTGTACGCAGCCTGATAGTCCTTTTGATGATGCTGGTGGGGGCAGACAGAGAATTGGCAAATCCTTTGGGGTGTTTAACACAGTCTGCTTACACAACTGTCCCCCAATTTTTTTTTAATTTAAAAAATGTCATAAGGAATACTTTCATTTCTTAGTTACCCTTTCATCCTGCCCTTCTCTCTCACGCTGCCTTTCATGTTGCAGGTACAGCCCTGTTACCTGTCGTCGCCTTCCCCTTTGAAGATTTTTTCATAGATAAGCACTACGTCCTCCACACCTTGGCTAGAAGAGAGCAGCAGGTCCTCTTTTACGTGGGGCTGTCGGCCACCTGCCTTGGCTCAGGTGGAATAAGAGCCATTGTGTGCCCCTTGAGCGTTTACGACCTTGATGCATACAGAGAAAAGGAGCTTCTGTCGTTTTTCAACTGGTCAGTGCTTGCCGCTGTTGCAATTGGGAGAATAGGGGTGGGGAAGGGGTGTCGCTTTGAAAGATCTTGGTAGCTGAGAACATCACCTTTTAATCTGAATAATAATAATAATAATAATAATAATAATAATAATAATAATAATTTATTATTTATACCCTGCCCATCTGGCCGGGCTTCCAACCGCCACTCTGGGCGGCTTCCAACGCACATCAAAATACATTAAAATATCACAGACTAAAAACTTCCCTAAAGAGGGCTGCCTTTATGTATTTTCTAAATGTCAGGTAGTTGTTTATCTCTCTGACCTCTGATGAGAGGGCGTTTCACAGGGCGGGTGCCACTACCAAGAAGGCCCTCTGCCTGGTTCCCTGTAGCTTTGCTTCTCACAGTGAGGGAACTGCCAGAAGGCCCTCGGCGCTGGATCGATGGAGGGTGGAGACGCTCCTTCAGGTATACTGGACCGAGGCCGTTTAGGGCTTTAAAGGTCAGCACCAGCACTTTGAATTGTGCTCGGAAACGTACTGGGAGCCAATGTAGATCTCTCAGGACCGGTGTTATGTGGTTCCGGCGGCTGCTCCCAGACACCAGTCTGGCTGCCGCATTCTGGATTAGTTGTAGTTTCCGGATCACCTTCAAAGGTAGCCCCACATAGAGCGCATTGCAGTAGTCCAAGCGGGAGATAACCAGAGCATGCACTACTCTGGTGAGACAGTCCGCGGGCAGGTAGGGTCCCAGCCTGCGTACCAAATGGTACATCCTGACTTCAATGTTGTCGGACTCTAACTCCCATCAGCCTCAGTCAGCATGATCAGGGACCAGAGATGATGGGAGTTGTAGTCCAACCACTTCTGCAGGGACACAGCCCCATGTGTTTTAAATCCTTGTTCCCTCCATTGTGCTTGAGGTACTCCTCTGTGAGACTGCCCCACTGGAAGGTCACCAGTTTTAAAATCTCCACCGAACAATTGTTGACAGGGATATTGGGTTGGCTGTTGAGCACTGGGTTTTTTTTAGTGTGTTTAGCTCTGCATCAAGGTTGGCCCTTAAATGCAACATGCTTGCTCAGAGGGTCCATACTTCTCAGTTGCCAGGTGCTAATGGCAAATGACTGGGGATGACCATCCTTTTCATATCCTTCTTGTAAGTTCCCAGAGGCGCATACTGTGTACCCAGCAAGCACCAGGTGCATTCTTGCATTCCTAGCACATTCCCTTCAGCAAACAACCTTCTTATTACCAACACACTCTTTCGACAGAAAAATAAATTTAAAACATGGAGGCACCCTCGGTCAAACCACTGGCACCTCTTAGACTATGTTATTGTCTGTGCTAAAGATTGCTGTGATGTGCTCCTTACCAGAGCTATGACAAGCGCTGACAACTGCTGGACAGATCACTGACTAATACGCTCCACGATGGCTATCAAGATTATACCTCAATGCAGGCTTCAAAATGAACACTCAAACCCTTCAAGATCCCATTAACACCAACAACTGGGAAATACTGGCCTGAGAGCACTCCAGTTGGAGAACAGCCTTTACCAAAGGTGTCATGGGCTTTGAAGACACTCAAACTCAGGACGCAAGGGAGAAACGTGCTAAGAGGAAGGCATGCTTGGCAAATCCACACCATGATCAACTCCCACCCAGAAACCAATGTCCCCACTGTGGAAGGACATGTGGATCCAGAATTGGCCTCCACAGTCACTTACAGAGTCATTGTTAATACCATGTTTATGGAAGACAATCTTACTTGGCTACGAGTGCTCACCAAAAAGATCCTAGGGTAGTGTGAGGAGTCCAGAAACAGCTGAAATGCCACAGTTTCCCCACAAGCAACTCGCTCTGCTTTCACAGAGCTGCTTTCTACCAGTGCAACATCAGAGAACATGGCAACATAAGAGCTAATAATTCCACACTTGTTGCAGGCCCACAGCCCCTAATAATTATCATTTAAACAAAAAGATGTTACGGAAAAGGGATCGTAGCAGATGCGTTGGCATAGAAGGATGTGGATGAGATGGCGCGGTTGTAGTGGTTAGAGTGAGGACGGGAGTGGCTACCTGGAGATGCCGGGGATTGAACTTGGGACCTTCTGCTTGCAAGGCAGATGCTCTTCCACTGAGCTATAGACCTTCCCCAAGGGAAGGAAGAATCACCTTTGTTCTGGTGCAGCTCTGGGAAGGTGCGCATGAGGCAAGGCTACCATTGTTGTGTTAAGTGAGGATAGGGATGCGGATGGCACTGTGGTCTAAATCACTGAGTCTCTTGGGCTTGCTGATCAGAAGGTTGGTGGTTCAAATCCCTGCAATGGGGTGAGCTCCTGTTGCTCTGTCCCAGCTCCTGCCAACCTCGCAGTTCAAAAGCACACCAGTGCAAGTAGATAAATAGGTACCGCTGTGGCGGGAAGGTAAATGGCGTTTCTGTGTGCTCTGGTTTCCGTCACGGTGTCCCGTTGCGCCAGAAGCGGTTTAGTCATGCTGGCCACATGAACCGGAAAGCTGTCTGTGGACAAACGGCGGCTCCCTTGGCCTGAAAGCGAGATGAGTGCCACAACCCCATAGTCGCCTTTGACTGGACTTAACTGTCGAGGTGTCCTTTACCTTTACTTTTTTTTTTTTACTAGTGGTTAGAGTGCTGGACTAAGAGTAGTTTCAAATCTTCCTCTCAGCCATTAAGCTTGGTCACATCTTCCCATCTAACCTACCTCGCAGGGCTCTTGTGAGGGTAAAGTGAGATGGGAGTTGGAAAAACCATGTACATCATCTTTAGCTCCTTAGAGAAAAGCTGGGACATAAATGTAAGGAATAATTTTATAGATATGAATGATTGCATTGTCGAACACTAGCCAACCTCTTTCTGGGTTAATAATAAATAGCACAGGGAGCCTAGCTGCAATGACTTACAAACTCTGAATAGCTCCATATAGATTTCCTGCAGAGGTCATAATAAATGCCTATTCCTCTGCGTGGCTCTCATCTGCATTGATATGAAACACATACATTTTAGTTACCTCTGATTAAAATACTTTCCCAAAGGCGTTACCGTCTGCATATCATTTTTTAAAAACAACAGCAGAGAGCCTTGTGGCACCACGAAGGCTCACAAATTTATTATAACAAAGAGACCAAGTCACAGGAACCCAATTACAAAGCATATTATTTTTGTAACTGGGTCCCCGAGACTTGGGCTTTCTGTTATCTTCATTTGGGGACCCCCCTCTTCTGTTTTCTTGTAACAAATTTATCGTGGCATAAGTTTCATGGGCTACAGCTGAGTTCATCAACACATACACACACGGCTGGGGGGGGGGGGAATTGTAAGCATTGGAGTCAGAGCGAAATAAAATTCAGAAAAGTCCATATAGTGACAATTGCATGATTGAACAATTGCCATTCACAAAACAGCTGTTGGTCACACAGGTGGCATCGGCAAATCAATTGGTATCTATAGTGTAATTAAAATTGCTTGCTTATCTCTGTTCACGAATAGCACTGAACTTTTTAATATTGATAATTAAATTATCAGTAGAAATATATTGGCTTTCTTCCATTGTGGTACAGTTTTCTAAAAGCATATTTTCAGTGCTTCCATAACCACCCCCTCCTCCCCGATTATATTGGTACATATCTCCATCTTTGGATTAAATCCAAACATTCTTAAATATTGCAGCTTTGCAGAAGGAAGCAAGATCGGTTTGGTTCCTCCAAGCAAATTCCTCCTCCTTGACCTACCTGAAGGAGAGAATAAGGAAGCAAAAAAAAATTCTTCCCCTTTGAAATAAATAAATAAATAAAATTCCAGGTTTTAATCCTTAATTAGCAACATCATTTTGATTAAATAAGACTCTGGAGAATTAAGTCTGAAGACCAATCTGAGCGATAGCTCAAGAGAATTTATTGTACTGCAGTCCTAGTAATTCAAAGGAGGCTCCTTTTTACCTCCTTTTTTCTTTTTGTTTAATCAAAGTGACACTTTCTCATGTTGATTACAAAGGGAAAGATTAATGCATGTAAAATGTACCCTTGGGGTAAACCGAGCGGGGCGGCGCTTGGGGCTTTTGCTGGGCAAAGGAAGGCAGGTAATAAAAAGCTAATTTCTCCAGCAGTGTGTGGTTTGAAGAAAGGACACATGGCTCCGATCTTAAATCTAGCATAATGAAGTTTAGTCTTTGGCCTCTTCATTGTAAGTACGCGTAATTATAGCTCAGGCCTTCTTTTTACTTGATAGCCGGTCATAAGGATCTGTCTAATTCAGCTATATGCTTTGAGAAGATAATTCACTGGCAATGCAGGCCTTTACGTTGACCATCAATTCTGCATCCAGAGTGTTGTCTGCCTTTACGATCGCCAAGTCAAGGAGAAAGGAGGCAATGAGGTATTGGCTGGTCCCCTCACGTGCAGGTCTGCAGCCCAGACATAGGCTGCATCCACACCGCAGTTTGTTCCATTTTTCCAACGCCTCTCTAACTGTTAATTTCTGCATTGTATTTGAGCCAAAAGCCACTTTCAGAAAACTATGGGGGTATACGTGCACGTTCCAAGCTCATTTCTGAGTTATCTGATTCCAGAAAAATCCATTGGCTGCTCTCTTAACCCAGAAAATTGCAGCAGTAAAGTGATGAAATTTCGGGTGGTAGATTGCCATGCAGTTCTTTCCTTTCTGTTTTCATGGGGTGACATTATCCAATGATATTTGCTGCTGTGCCAGACCGTGCTCACTGATGCGAATGAAATTGGGCACAACATGCTGGTATAGGAAACATAGCTCCAAGTACCCGTTTTCCCCGGGAAACCCCCATTTTTTCGTACCGTTTCCTGGCAGTCCCCCGTATCGGTTCCTCTCCCGTTATTCTCCATTATTCTTCTCCTGCTGGTGGCCTTTTTTGCTGCTGCTGCTTTGCCCATCTATGGGCACCGAAAATGGCCGGCACCGAAAGCCATGTCTATGCATGTCCGGAAGTGCGTAGACGCGACTGCCAGCGCCGGCCATTTTTGGTGCCCATAGTTTGGCAAAGCAACACCAGAAGTTGCGTCTACGCAACATCTGGTGTCACACGGCTGCCGATCCTGGATTTTGCAGTCCAGGACTTGGCAGGTATGATAGGAAACTCCCCATTTATGCAGGGGTTACATTCCGAGGCACTGTGTGTTTACGTGAAATCGCGTATATTTGAAACACCATTGGAAAAGCCTGAAACACTCTCTAAACCTTTGCAAGCCTTGGAAAACCCATTTAAAAACCAGCAGCACTTACCAGACACCAAACTCCATCATAATCGCTCCCTCCAAACCTCCTTGCTCAAACTCCAACTCTCCACAAGCCACAATGGTCAGTGCAAGGGATCCTGAGATTGCACTTGCAAAGGCTCGTGCAATTACTAGGTGCTGTTTTCATTCTTTTTTGCCCTTTCTGGGCTCTTTTGGGGCTGTTTTTGCCATTTTTAAAGCCACTTCTGGGTTTGGTGCGATCCACAAGTGCACGGTCACGTGTCAATTGGGCACACATCAATTTGTCATTGCCTGTATATCAGTCAAAACCCCACAGTTCCATAGCACAAAATGTGCTGCAATGTGAAAGCAATGTTACAAAACAGGATAGAAGCACTAGCATTATAATCAGGGGAAAAACTATGCAATATTCTCCACATCTGAATGCACCCCTAGGCTATGTGCACTTTAGAAGCTTAAAACGCAGTGAGATTGCATTTGTCTGCCACCTTTCACATTGCATTTGCGGGGAGGAGCCAGGGATGTCTTCACCTGAAGTGCAGTACCTGCTTTGTTTCCCCGCACCTGCAACCCCCTTCAAACACCTGTTCATGAAGTTGTTGTTGTCTGAGCATGTGTCATGGCTGTCTCAAATGACACACTTCGGTTTAGCTGAAAGGCGAAAATTGTAATAGTGAAATAAAAAAATCAGTCTTTGGAATCTAAATCAATGCTTGTGAAAACTGAAGGTGCTAAGCATCATCTTAAAGGGGGATCCTCCCTTCTCTCTCTCTGAAAAAGAAAGCATGCTTCTGACTGTGCCTCCCCCTTTTTTATAAAACAAAAGAAAAGAGATGTGTCATTGTTGCTGGATCAAGGATTCCAACCACTCCGAGCAAACCTTGGGCTTTGAATACCATATCATTCCCTTCAGGTTAATTTTTAGCTGTTGGAAGTCTTGCTTAGCAATGCCATACTTATATATTGTTGAAAAAGTTTTTCACCCACCCTTCAACTGAGAAGTCTCCTGGTCTGGCTTATGAATGGCCAATAAAAACAAGTCAGTCACTGCTCTCAGGCTAGCAATCTTAAAGTCACAATAAAAGAAAAAAGCAGCATTATAAGCAATTGGTCCAATACAGCACTCCTTGTTCTTCTCCCTGTTCAGTAGTAAGAAACTACACAGCTGCCACACTCCTTGACAGCAATCTCGGCAGATATAGGGAATGCGTGAAAATGGTGTGGTTTTGGAATAGTTCTGTTGATTTTTTTTTAATGCCTCCCCATTTCCCCTTCTTTTTAGCTTGTGTCCTTCTGTGAACTATGATACATTAGTTATCTACAGTATATTATTTATATTTAAAAAGGTAAAGCTAAAGGACCCCTGACAGTTAAGTCCAGTCGTGGACGACTCTGGGGTTGTTGTGCTCATCTTGCTTTACTGGCCGAGGGAGCCGACGTTTGTCCGCAGACAGTTTTTCCGGGTCATGGCCAACATGACTAAGCCACTTCTGGTGAAACCAGAGCAGCGCACAGAAACGCCATTTACCTTCCCACCGGAGAGCAGTACCTATTTATCTACTTGCACTTTGACGTGTTTTCGAACTGCTAGGTGGGCAGGAGCTGGGACCGAGGAACGGGAGCTCACCCCGTCGTGGGGATTTGAACCACCGACCTTCTGATCGGCAAGCCCTAGGCTCTGTGATTTAGACCACAGTGCTACCCGCATCCCTATTATTTATATTTACTTTCCATTGAAATGTGATTCATCCGATTATGTTTTATTGTTTTCTAAACTATGGGGGAAATTAATAGAGAGTATTTAAAAAACAAAACAGTAGAGGTGAAACTAGAGATTCTGAAAAACACAGGGCTGTAATTGAAGGCAGTAGTCCTCTGCCCAGTGCTGCCTTCTCTCACCTGTAACATGAGGTATTGATAAATATATAGGGTGGAACTCATTCTTTCTGTTCCAGTCATTATTTCTGTGCAAGCATTCTAGACAGAACAATAGCCCCTTTGCTCCCCCTGCATGCTATCCTGGGGATTCCCCTGATCCCTTTACCCAATTTTGGGGGGTGCAGTAGACACATGAGTCCTCTTACACAAGCAGAAGTCCTTCTGCAGGGCTTCTGCTGATAGAACTGGTTAGGTCAATCTCACCCATAGGGTGGCATTCAAGTAAGTCCCACTTAGAGTAGGCCCCTTGGAATTACTGAATCTAAGTTAGTCATGCCCATCAACTTCAGTGGGTTTGCTCTGAGGACTAAAGTTGAATACCACCCATCACGACAAATTGGATGGAAGAAAGAAAGAAAGAAAGAAGAATCCTCAGAACCATTTGCTTTTTTCATTGAAGCATAGAAGTACAAATGCAAATTTGAATCAGGTAACTAAAGTACTTTAGACCATTAGGAAAACCAAATTTCATGTTGTGCAGTGGAGAGGGAATCCTATGTATTGGTTGCATCTATGGTAAAATCTCACCAAACAGAATGGAATTTTTCAGGATCCTTCAAGCCTGGAGAAGAGTTTCTTCTCTAGAATGATTTTGGCCTTAAATGGAAAGTCTGGACTTTGAAGTCATCTTATTTTACTTGTTATTTTGTATTATATTTACTGTTTTAAATTAGGTTTTGTAATTTTGGATTATGCGGAATGCTTTATCTGAGTGGATGTAGCAACCGAGTAATTTCGTTGTTCCCGCAAGGGGACAATGACAATAAAGATATCTCATCTTAACATGTAATATATGAGTTGCTTTTTCAGCTAGCGCTGAACTCCATATATTTTATACCACAATGAGAGTCGCAAGTCCTGTAAGGTTTTCCATTTTTCCATAATTTTTATGTATGTATTTAATAGTCCCAAGTTCTGGTGATGGCCACCAGCATAGTTTGCTTTGAACTAGGAGGTGCAAGAAGAAATTTTTTTCATCTCAAGGGCCACATTCTCTCATAGAGAACTTTCTGGGGGCCGTGTTCCAGTGATGGGCAGAGCCAGAGGCAAGAGTGGACAGGGATGTGAATCAGTTTTTGCACAGTTGGTTACATTTCATCCAATCAAAATTAATAGGTTTCTACACTCGCAGGGTGATGTTAAACTACATTTTTTCCTCTCAGAATGTTGTTGTTGTTGTTTAGTCGTTTAGTCGTGTCCGACTCTTCGTGACCCCATGGACCAGAGCACGCCAGGCACTCCTGTCTTGCACTGCCTCCCGCAGTTTGGTCAAACTCATGTTCGTAGCTTGGAGAACACTGTTCAACCATCTCATCCTCTGTCATCCCCTTCTCCTAGTGCCCTCAATCTTTCCCAACATCAGGGTCTTTTCCAAGGATTCTTCTCTTCTCATGAGGTGGCCAAAGTATTGGAGCCTCAGCTTCACGATCTGTCCTTCCAGTGAGCACTCAGGGCTGATTTCCTTCAGAATTGATAGGTTTGATCTTCTTGCAGTCCATGGGACTCTCAAGAGTCTCCTCCAGCACCACAATTCAAAAGCATCAATTCTTCGGCGATCAGCCTTCTTTATGGTCCAGCTCTCACTTCCATACATCACTACTGGGAAAACCATAGCTTTAACTATACGGACCTTTGTCGGCAAGGTGATGTCTCTGCTTTTTAAGATGCTGTCTAGGTTTGTCATTGCTTTTCTCCCAAGAAGCAGGCGTCTTTTAATTTCGTGACTGCTGTCACCATCTGCAGTGATCAAGGAGCCCAAGAAAGTAAAATCTCTCACTGCCTCCATTTCTTCCCCTTCTATTTGCCAGGAGGTGATGGGACCAGTGGCCATGATCTTGGTTTTTTTGATGTTGAGCTTCAGACCATATTTTGCGCTCTCCTCTTTCACCCTCATTAAAAGGTTCTTTAATTCCTCCTCGCTTTCTGCCATCAAGGTTGTGTCATCTGCATATCTGCATATCTGCATATCCTCTCAGAATAGTCCGCTGAAATGAATGGACATGACTTAGACTGTGTTCACACCCCTGTCTACTGTGCACTCATCACGTTTCCAAAATGCATATGTATCCTGCGCTTTGTTGCAGAATACTGTTGTTTGCTGCGTTGTTCCTCAAACCAGTTTCCTGACAGTTCAGTTGGAGTCCGTAAGCCATTTCTAGTTCATCTCTAGTCAAGGTGTGGTGTGCCCCCTGGGGCAAAGGGAAACAAATGAAGCCAGGCTGGTGTGAACAGCAAGGTGTGGGAAGAGCTGCGAAATGCACCGGAAAAACAACCTCGCCGCACTCTGAGGGGGAACGCACCCCTGAGTCATGTTCATTAATTTCAGTCGGTCTATTCTGCGTAAACTGGCCAAGTGGGAGGCATAACCAGAACATGCATTCTATTATTTCACATAGGTGCATAGCTGCCAAGTTATCCCTTTTTTAAGGGAAATTCCCTTATGCTGAATAGGCTTCCTCGTGAGAAAAGGGAAAACTTGGCAGCTATGTATGTGGGGAGGGGAGGATGCGCAGAAAAGACAGTGCCTCTTTTCTGACAGTATGTTTGGGTGGGTGTAATGTCTTATTCTGTCCCCCACGTCCTAGTCCAGCGCTCTAACCGCGGCACCACAATGGCTCTAAATTGAGTATGCAAGACTCTCCGTTTCTGTGAGCAAAGTCAGAACTGTTACTCCTCCTTGTTCCTTGTGGCAAAATTGAGCCATCTTCAAGCAAAACGAGATAAGCTCGCATGGCTTATTTTCAATACAAATGTGTGCCTCTGCGTATACGTGTGTTTAATGGGAGCCGAAATGGTCCTAAGTAAATAAACAGCGTTGAAATTTTCAGAGCTTTCGACGGTGACCTTGGGAAAACTCCATTTCCTGGTGCTCCCGACATTTTGCTACCACCCCTGACAGCCGCCAAAGGGTTCTCGGTAGTGTTAAATTTACTCAAATTGGATCTGTCATTGTTTTCTCCCCCTTTGGCTGCTTGCTGTCTGTATTCCGCCAGGCTCTCTGCGCGGATGTTCTGCTCTGCTCTGACTCATCCGCTGTCATTCTTTGCTCTAACAAGATGAAAGATGATTTTGCTCAAAGTTAAAGCCAACCTGGGGATTCTTATGGTCTCTCTGGGCTTCCAACTTGTAAAGGTTCTGCCCTGACCTTTGGAGTCCTTAAATAACTCTTGATCTCAAATTACTAGATGTGGGGGGGGGAAGCTTCAGAATTATGGCTGTCAGTATGATTAAAGAAATCTTAGTTGATTAATTGTATGAATTTTAATTGACTGATTATTGGATGAAAGCAGCATGAACAAAAAGATAGTTCTGGAGGAAGGGAAGCTTACTTTCTCTGTAGCTTGACGTCTGTGTCAGAGATGCTAAGAGGCATTCTCTTCTGTGTGGGGAAAAGGGGAATGCCTCTTCTTTAGATGGCAACTGTCACTTCTTGTATTTAAATACTTTTTTATTTTAAAAAAGCACCACTGCCTGGTTTTTTTAAACTGGGGCAACCTTTTTAACTGGTTGATTGACTGAACATTGCAGCAGATCAGCATATTTTCCTCTAATAGCAAACTCCATACCTGCCAAGTTCCTCTCTGAAAAATAAGGGACCGGACCGAAAGTAGCATGCCAGAAGTCACACTGCAGCTATTTTGGAACTGGGCAGAGCAGCATCAAAAGTCGCTTCTGAGCATGCTCCGCCCAGTTCCAAAATGGCCGCTGCGCCAGAATAAACCGGGGGAAAACAAAAAAATCCATTTTTTTGGCTGGGGACAGCCGGAAAAATGGGGGTTTCCCGGGGGAAACGGGAGACTTGGCAGCTATGGCAAACTCTGGTGGTTGGGTGTCTGACTGTTTGGATGGGGAAACATCCTCCACAAAATGGTAGGAGTTTCTACATACTTGAGAGATTCACGAGATACATAGAAACAAATCTATCTATCTATCTGTAAATATTAAAAAAAAATTTCTTTTGTAGGTTCTCCCTTTTTCATTGCATATGCATCCCATATCGCCTGCATGATTTCGAACAATGAAGGCGGATGAAGAATTTCAGAGAGTAGGGGACGGTTGGCTCTGTTTTTAAAGTGTTGAGATGAATTCTAAATTAATAGGATCATCTTATAGGTAGCGGGTGTTGCAGTTAGTGTTATCATATCATTACTGTAAGATAAATTGGAAGCAGCAACAGATTAGAAGCTGCAATAGATTGACTTCCGGTCTACCGCCAGCGCTGTTCGGGGTTTTTTATTGTGTGATTTGGTGATGCCAATAAATATTTGACTTCAATGCACATGGAATTATTTTCTTCAACACTTCTGTGACTCTTTGGCCAAACCATTCAGTTTCCTGGTTATAAACAGAGAGGATACATGAAAACAGCCAACCAGGGAAGGGAACACAGAGGCACTTCTTAATGCACACACAAAAATGGAGTACACTTATAAGATCTTGAAATAACAAAATTCCATCTGAGCTTCTACAATGGACTTTGTTGATTAACGGGAGTATTTTGGTGTAGCTTGGGAGTTGCTGCCTTTAAATATGGAAAGGAAGGCACAGGGCATTGCCAAAAATGGACCTGATTTCCCCCAAAACTATAGTCCAGAATGAATGTAATTTTAAAACAAACTGATATCTTCTAATGAATAGTGGTTCTTCTTCACATCCCTCCAAACATGACTCTTGTGGGCATTTCTCTTCTTTTCTCCTGTAGGTTTTATTGGCTGGAAAATTTAAGTTCTGCCATTGTCTTGGTCATCATTTCATACATCCAGCAGTCGGTAGCCAAAAACCTTGGCTTTCTTATCCCCTTTGTGTCTGTCCTGATGGCTCTGATCACCATCCATATGGCGCGCAGTGAAATGATTTACCAACCCCCAAAAGGTAACCCATTAAATTACGTGAAGAATCCTTTGTGGTGGTGGTTAAATTTGGGTTGTGGGAGAGAAAGAAAATCTTTGAAGTTCTAAAAAATGCAGGTTTGAATCTATTTAATTTGTACTCAGGGGTGTCCAAAAGCATATATTCCAGCATGATATATTATTGCCGGGGTGTGTATTGCAGTCTGGCATATCAAGGGCACTTGGGAAAGTCCTGGAGGCCCTGAGTATTGCCAGTAGCTTAAGATGGCCATGTATCTACATTACTACAGTCCTGTGTTTGAAGGGCAGTCTGTCAGTTTGCATTTTTTTGGTGCAGAAAGCATTGATCTGATGTATAGAGATCTTTCCTTTTCTTATTAATTCAAGAGGGTTCTGGAAGCTTCTCTGTGTGAAAGGAAGAAGCAGAAGGTTCATGATGTTTGGGTTATTCCTTCAGAGAAGCTGAGTACAGCTGGCTTAAACTGGTTCTGCTCATAGCTGCCAAGTTATCCCTTATTTTAAGGGATTTTCCCTTATGCTGAATAGGCTTCCTCGCGAGAAAAGGGAAAACTTGGCAGCTATGGTTCTGCTATCTCTTCGGTCAAGGTCTTGCTGACTATAAAAGTAAGGCCAGAAGTAGCCTCTGTTTCACTTTCTCTTTCTATCTCTTTTCCTTCGGGTGTGGTGTTCTGTACACAGTATGCATAGTGTTAATGTTTAGACTTATTCTAAATTATTGTAAGTTTAAATTGAGTGCTGCAACTGGATTTCTTATGGAGAGTGCCAATCCTGAATGTATTGGATTTGTGACCATTATGCTCATTTGCCTTCAGTAGCAATAATAATAATAATAATAATAATAATAAATAATTTATTATTTATACCCTGCCCATCTGGCCGGGTTCCCCCAGCCACTCTGGGCGGCTTCCAACAAAACATTAAAATACAGAAATCCATCAAACATTAAAAGCAGTAATAATAATAATAATAATAATAATAATTTATTTATTTATACCCTGCCCGGGTTCCCCCAGCCACTCTGGGCGGCTTCCAACAAAATATTAAAATCCAGTAAAGCTTTGCTGGATGAAATATTAATTGCCTCTGGTCTATTTTGAGCGGATCCTGCAATGTGTTTTAAGTTTTTACTCTGCTAACTATACATTGGAGTTCTGCTCTGGCTAAATATTGAGTAGAATTTCATAACACAGTCTGGCCCAAGTCCAGTTCAAAGATAAAGAAACTTAACAATGGAGGGAGGACATGGACAATTGACTAAGTAGGGTCACAGTGTGACAATGCATGCTGGGCTTCCAACCAGCCACTCTGGTGGTGTCATCAGTGGAAGCAGGGCTGGTTCAAGACATTTTGCTGCCTGAGGCAAAGGACAAGATGGCACCCTCCCATAAGGCATGTACAGAAGCCAGTTGAACCTTACTCTGATACTGGTGAAAGGAGCGTATCTTCCACTGTCCTTCTGGGCAGTAGGCTAGGGTAGGGGTATCAGGCACTCACTGTTCTGTCCCTTCCCTGCACCTCTGCATCTGCCACCTGAGGCAGCCTCAGTCTGCCTCATTGTAGGGCCGGCCTTGAGTGGAAGTGGTGCTGGACTGACCGAGTTTGTTACCAGACTGCTTCCAATCCATTTAATATCATTATATCTGCCTTTACCTTTTGGCTGCCTTTGCTGTTTGCATTCTGGGACGACAGAGAAGGCAGTAAGAACTTCTACAGCAGAACAGGCCCTTAAGTCTGTGTATTGTGTTGTTTTGACTGTCGGCAAGTATGCTAATGTCTTGGCGTTCTTCCCCATATTTGCTTAAAAATAAATCTTGTTAATTTCTGCTAATTTCTCAAGACAGCAAGTAGGGTATATCTTGGCCACTAAGCACAGGACAAGAATTTCTTGAGAAAACTCTTTCTTCCCACCCACCCCCACCCCTTGGTTACCTTCAATCTGGTATTTTGTTATACATAGCAGATGAAATGAGCAGTTTCAATTCTGCTGCTAACAAAGGCGCCTGTGTTCCTTCCAGCCAGAATGGGGCATATAGGAAAGAGATACTGGGGGTTTATTGTAGCAAACAAACAGCGCTGTGCCAAAAAAAGAAAGAAAATGAAAATAAATCTTGCACGTTTTATTTCAACCATCCTTCATAAACTTATGAGAACAGAAATGGCATTGGAAAAATTATGAAAGAGGGGGACAAATTTCTGTGCAACTTTCATAGGCAAGTATGGCTGCCTTCACCCTTAGAAACACTCCCAGTGGATGGGTGGGGAGGGACATGTGCAGTTGCTGACCACAATGCCTATGGCCAAACCTCACATCTGTAGCCAATAAAGTTGTGGCCTTATTTGATCCCAAACCAATATGCCGTGTGTTGTCTACAGGGTAGTTACGGGGCCTCCATACGCAAATGGTAATAGTGTAGTTCATCTTTAAAAATGAGTTATTTAAGATCAGCCTGCAGATATGTAGTGGCACTGGGGTTTAAGTTTCCTAGGTTTGCATTCAACGCTACTTCCTCTAGATTGCACAAGTTTTCATTTTTGCTGCAGTTTGGCTTTCACTTTTTGTTGTTGCTGGCATTGTTCTCCTGCTTCACTGTTTCCCTTTTAGGAGGCAGCTTGAGTGTTGCATGGCTAGCTCCCCCCCCCTTCTTAATAGCTGAGTTTATAACCTTATTTTGGCTTCTTCCAATCAGATGAGTCGTCTGGAATTCTTCCCCCAAGTCAATAATTCAAGTCCATAGGTGACCTTAAAGAAATGATTGCATTTTATTTTAAGGTAGCTTTTCTCTCCCTTTCCAAATGTGGGCCATGCATATGTCAAGCAGGGATTTCATTTGCATTTCTTCGCCTAGCTATAATTTTGACAATTGGCAGTTGACCAAAGATTGGGAGAAGGGGAGGGGAATCATCTAGAGAGCCATGTAGACTTTTTAAGAACCGTAATTAAGTAATATAGATTAGTTCAAGGTCAGAAGAATAGAATACTGGAGCCAAGATTTTCCAGGAGAAAGAGTGAGAAGAGAGGACTATCTCTTGCAAAACATTTTAATCTGCTCCTCTAGTGTAGCCACCAAAGTCCAACAACTGTGTGTATATTTGGGTGGGTATGTATTACACATATATACTTGCTACTGCAGAGCCAACTCCAATTTCTATATGGAGCTTTAAAGGTAAAGGTAAATGACCCCTGGACGGTTAAGTCCAGTCAAAGGCCACTATGGGGTAGCGGTGCTCATCTCGCTTTCAGGCCGAGGGAGCTGGCATTTGTCCACAGACAGCTTTCCGGGTCATGTGGTCAGCATGACTAAACCGCTTCTGGCACAACGGGACACCATGACGGAAATCAGAGTGCACACGGAAACACTGTTTACCTTCCCACCACAGTGGTACCTATTTATCTACTTGCACTGGCATGCTTTCAAACTGCTAGGTTGGCGGGAGCTGAGACAGAGCAATGGGAGCCCAACCCGCTGCACAGATTCAAACCACCAACCTTCCAATCGGCAAGCCCAAGAGGCTCAGTGGCTTAGACCATAGCTGCCAAGTCTCACGTTTTTCACGGGAAACCCCCCGTATTTTGTTACCGTTTCCCGCTGTTATCCTGAATTGATTATATCCCATAAAGCTCCTGCCGGCAGCCATGTCCCGGCTCCCGGCTGTCTGCACATGTCTGCAGACACGGGCAGCCTGGCACCGGAAGTCGCTTCTACGCATGTCTGGACATGCATAGAAACGACTTCAGGTGCCGCTCTGCCCATGTCTGGGCACCGGAAATCAGGCTGCGCCAGCACCAGAAGTCACTTCTACGCATGTCTGGACATGCGTAGAAACGATTTCCGGTGCCACGCCGCCGCTGATCCTGGATTTTTCAATCCGGGAGTTGGAGGGTATGGCTTAGACCACAGTGCCACTATTCGTACAGCTCTATGCAATGGTTTGTTAAGGGTTCTTGGTGTTATTAGGAGACCTCAGTTCCTTCCCAGAGCTGTAATCTCAGAAAATGCCATGATAATTTCCCCAGGGGGTTGGGCTAGATGACCCTCAGGGTCCCTTCCAACTCTACAATTTGATGATTCAATGACTCTGTTGTGGTTCTTTGCCTCCTCTCACTTTTCCATAGGTAATGGCCTGTTGACAGTCTGTGGCGTCGTTGCTAATGCACTGAGAGTATGCTGTGTAAAATGCCGCTACTTTGGTGGGGATGTCACAAACTGGCTAGACCATGCCAAGGAGAACTACGGTGGCCAGTACAGTGAAACTCAAGTGGAAAGCACAAAATTGCTTGTCCGTCTCTTCCCTTTCATTGCCTTCCAAATCCTCTATAGGATATGTGTTGTACAGGTAAGGGTGTGACTCCTCGTAGTTCTAAATCCATTTTTTAAAATACAATCCAAGAGCAAGCAGATTTATAATAAAATGCATACCCTCCAACACGTCGCAGTGAAAAATGGGAATGCCATCTTCTAGGGCCTCACTTCTGTGTGAGTCACATGACCCACATGAGATCGCAACCCCGGAAAAACATTTTTTTCGGCATGGCACCCAAAAACATGGGTTTTGAGGTGCCACGAGATTGCGGCCCGGAAAACGCATTTTTTTCTGGGGTGAGATCATGGCATGGAATTGTGATACCCCAAATGACCACCATGCTCTTGTGGGGAAAAAACTAGATTTCTCTGTTTTTCCAGGGCAGTTGAAGGGCGTAACGGCCACTATAGGTCATTGTACTACAGGATCCTGTCGTACTTCAACGCTGCATCTGGTTCAATCTAAAAATACTGTTTCACTCATGAGCTCATAAATTTGAAAGGTGACCACTCACAGCCTTGTAATTTTGAAACCAGGAACTATCCTTGCAAGCTCTTTGGAGATGCGGCTGGGGCTTTGCAGCAGCAGATTCTGAAGTACTTGGAAGTAGCTTGGAACTGAATTGTTAAGTGCCCTCTGCCGGGCAATATGGTTATAGAAAAAAAGAGGGAATGAAATAATCAAGAGGTTGGAGCGCATCTTCCCGGTGAGGAAAGGCAAAAATGTTTGCAAGTTTTTAGTACAGAAAAACAAAAGCAAATACTGAGATGCTTTTTTGTTTATGGCCGGCGATAGAGAAAGGGTCCTCTATTCCTACCATAATTCTAGAATTTGGGGTCCTACACTGAGGCAGCCTGGCAATGACTTCAGAACTGAGAAAAGGATGTTCTTCACACAATGCATAACCTGAATTTATAGAATTCACTTTCATGGAAGGAGGAAACAGCCCCTTGCTTTGGCGATCCTTACAAAAAATTAAACAAATTGTGCCTGCTTCAACCACAGCCTTCTCATTTCTCCTATATATCAACCTAGAATAAAGCATTCACCTTTAAAATGGGCATGGACAAAAGTGGGAGAATTGTTCCCCCTATAAACAGAAGCCGATTATGCCAACAAGCAAATGTTATGGTCTTTCCCCCTTTTGATGTAGATACCATCAGGATATTATCTGCAGGCAATGAATTCAAATTTGAATCTGAATGGGTTTCTCTTGCCAGTAGCAGCCATGAATGTGATAAGCATCCTGCCATTCTTAATTCTGGCTCCTGTGCTGGAGTGTCTCAACACTTGTCTCTTTAGTCCTGAAACAAGGGGACGATTCCCGGCAGTCTGTATTGGTGAGTACTAATATACACTAATTTTCATGTGCAAGAGCTATTGGTTTTGTGTTTCTTGGCAGCCAAACAGTATTTGTAAATTTAATGAATTGTTTTGAGGTGATGCGGAGGATCTGTTAACTAAAACGCTTGGGTATAATTGATTGTGGCTTCATTGATTCTTACCTTTCCTTGACAGTATATCTGTAAAGGGGCACCTTCATTATTAAGCACGTCTTCAGTACCTGAGCAATGTGTGGTTTTACGCTGGGAAAACAGTACAATTATTTTGTTCCTTGCATTTTGCAGCTTTCCTTTCCTCTAAGGAGATCATAAACACCTTGTACCTTCACAACATCCTTGTAAGGTAGGCTAGGCTGAGAGATAATGGTATGCCCCAAGCCATCCAGCAAACTCATGGCTGTGCAGAGATCTGGCATTTTCTGCGAGCTACATGGGGAATTTTGTTGCTGGGTCGCCAATATCAGTACTGTAAATAAATAAAACTAAACCCGGTCTTTCTGCAACTTAGCCCAATGTTTTGCCAACCATTTCGCACCAGCTTCATTAAACACCACCTTGCACTGAGTTAAGAAGTACGGAGGGGGGAGACACACATCATCTGAAAAGGGAACTATTAACACATTTCAGGAAAGCAGAATTGGTGTCAGAGGTCAGACCTTCATAGAATATGTTGGCAACCCTATCTTCCATCCTATCAGTCCCAATGGGCCCACCAGTCAACAATGCCATTCAAGCGTCGTGTAGACAAAATGGGGGAGGAGGTGATTGCCACTCCATACCTCTCCATCATTTCTGATAAGAGCTGCCCAATAGTGAAATGGGCTCCCTTTGAAGATGGTGGACTCTCCTTCATGGAAGGTCGCCATCTGTCTGGGATTGATTCCTGCATTGCAGAGGGTTGGACTAGATGACTTTGGGGTCCCTTCCAACTCTGTGATTCTTTGAATCTGATGATTCACCAAACCATTTGTTGAGCTCTTCTTCTCACAGCCAGCTGTTCCACCAGGGAGCAAATGTGTTTTTTTGGATTGGAAACAATGGATGGGAGTGGGGAAATGTTCTCAAAAAAATATGCTTGTACTGTCTTCCGAGCACTACCATGTCATCTACTGAAAGACAATTGATCCTACTCCAAAGGGCATGACAGTCCCTTGCATGTAATTTTCACATTTAGACCTTGCCTAAAGCACCGAATATATTTGCTCCAATTTGGAACCTTCTGAATATTTAGGCGCAGCTGTGTGTTTTGGGAGTGAGAATAGGATTCTATTTGTGGCCTGCTTCCTAGTCTTCAACTGCGCTGTTGACCAAGGTTGTTACACGAAAGAATCCTCATCCCATTCTGTTGAGTTATGAAGGAGAAGTATGGAGGGGAAAGTGATAATCCAGCAAACTTCAATCCAAGCAATGGTCTGGTGAACTGGAGGTGGGGAGAATGCCTCCAATACAGATGCAATCAAACACCTATGCATAGTATAGGGTAGTGGCAAAGGCACCAAAGTCCCTGGTTCAAATCCTGATCCTGCTTTGGGACTTGGGACAAAGACTGTTTCAGCTTCCACCAGCTCTGTCTGCAATTTGAGGATAACCGTGACCTGACTTACAGGTAGGGATGGGAGATAAATTCACTTTGAGTTTTAATAGGAACTTAGCTAACTCTGACTTCTGAAAACATTGCCCAGCAACAGCAACAATTTATTAATTGTACCCTACTCATCTGACTGTGTTGCCCCAGCCACTCTGAGCAACCCTGATGAGCGGACATCAATCATTTTTTACATGGGTTGACATTTGCTCCGATCCAGTGGTAAAGAGTAAGGGAAGTGGCAGGGCAAACAGGAAAACGCTTGGACTATGCATGGAGAGCACTGGACAAGCGGTAAACCTCAAGGACCCATGCTTCCTATGTGTGCGACTTGCAGAGGTGTAGATGAGCCCTTAGGCTAGAATCAAGGTGCTGATTCTGGTGTATAAATCCCTATACAACCTGGAGCCTGCATACCTGAAAGATCATCTCACCCCTTATATACCCAGCTGATCACTGCATTCTGCAGGTGAGACCCTCCTGCAATGCCGGAGGGTCCACTGTGCACAATGTAGGAATTGGGCTCACAGTGGAATTCCCTCCCCTTGAATATTAGATAGGCACCATCTCTGTTGAGTTTTCGACCACCTACTGTGAAGACCTTCCTCTTCCAACAAGCTTTTAACTAGAGATCTTCACCAGTCTGCACCTGTGCTGCAATTGTTTTTAAGATGCCTCATCATTTGTGTGTTTGCCCCCCTGGTCTCCTTTGGAAGGAAGCGTGAGACAGAAATTTAAGAAATAAAACCATACCTATCAAATAAGATGAGCCTTCCAAGCACTGGTTTTGACCGTGAACTCGCATCCTTGCATTGTCTGACCTATCTCTATAATGGATTGAGGTTTCCAACACAGGGATTCCTTTTGGCCCCTTCCGACTTCAGTGCTAAGATTCAGTGAACAAAGGGAATAGATGCGAATTTCCTCATTTCTGCCTGGATTTAACAACTGAGCTGCTCGTCCAATTTGAAACTCTTCCCATCCTGCCTCGCAGTTGAAAACAGACGTGCACACTTAGGAATTGATGTTTCCTGTTCTCCTAGTATTTAATTCAGGACCCAAATTGCATGTGGTGCAGCCAGTGCCAAAAGACAGGAAGTATTAATCTGACTAGAATTAGCCTAATTAAGTTTGTTGTAAAGCTGCAGAGTAGAAGCGCATGAAACAGAAGGTGGCAATTACTTGGGATTTTAAAATAAAACAGTTCCTCCACTGAATCGTAGGAAAGAACGTTCAGATAGCAATGATGGTGGTTCTCCAAGTTGTGGCTTGGAAGTTCTGAAGTCTAATGCTGCTGCACAAGTTTGAAAGGTTAAACATTTCAAAAGGTATCTGGCGTGGCACTGCGAAAGCTTTTTATAAAAGAATGTCTGGGAGGTTATAGTTAATGGGCATAAGAAGAGAAGCTATCCCTGGAATGCTTCCTTTGGTGTGTAAGTGGAAGAATCTGGAGCAAGTTGTGGACCTTCAAGAAAAGATGTGATGCTATGTCAAGTTGTCATGGCTCAGGAATCTGGTCCTACCACCCTATCTGGGTTAGGTTACTGCAGGAGTGAGGAACCTTTTTCCCTTCAAGGGCCACAGTCCTTATTGGGGAACCCCATACATGTGGTGGATGGAGCCAGAGGAGAATGTGGGTGGGGCAATGGATGTGTACAATAGGCAAGTATGTGTGTACACATACTTGCACACACCTCTGTCTCTACCTTCCAGTCAGGCAAAAGCCCCCACAGAGGGTCGGGGGTAGATCTACTATGAAACTAATGAAACTTAAGCTTCCAGACACTCCAAGTGTCCCTATTTTCCAGGGACAGTCCCAGACGCCGTCCTGGTTTCTGATTTGAGTCTAGAATGTCCCACTTTTCCTTATGTTGGAGGGTATGGAATTGACCCCTGAGCCAAGGAAATATGTAACTTTACAACCTTTAGAAGACATCTAAAGGCAGCCCTATATGAGATGTTTAATGTTTAATTATGTTTTTATATTTTTCATACAAACATATATAAAACATAATAAAACATTAAACAGCTCTGGTTCACCAGAAGCAGCTTTGTCATGCTGGCCACATGTCTGCGGACAAACGCTGGCTCCCACAGCCTATAGAGCGAGATGAGCGCCGCAACCCCAGAGTCGGTCACGACTGGACCTAAAGGTCAGGGGTCTCTTTACCTTTACCTTATATATGTTTGTGGCTGCCCATAGTGCCTGGGTATGCAGATGAGTACAGTCGTACCTCGGTTTACGACCCGCTCGGGTTGCGAACAGTTCGGGTTACGAACTCCGCAAACCCGGAAGTGTTTTCGGCCCGCGCGTGCACAGAAGCGGCGCGCGCGCTTTGCGCATGTGCAGAAATGGCGCTCGGTTTGCGACTTTTCCGGGTTACGAACCGCGATCCGGAACAGATCGTGTTCGTAACCCAAGGTACTACTGTATTATTATTATTATTATTATTATTATTATTATTATTATTATTATTATTATTACCTACAAGCTGTATTGTTTTGTATTTGTTATCAATTGTTAGACAGATAGATACAGGGCTTTCTTTCTAGAAAAAAGGTGCCAGAACTAGTTGACCTTTGTTTACGGGGGGAACCCTAAAAAACCTTCTCTCCTTATGCCTCCACTGAGCCACACCAATCGTGCCACCCGCAGCCTCTGTTGCACAGCCCCAAGTGCCATGCCACCGTTCCGCAATGCATCAAAGCGGTGCCGGAACTCAGTTCCTGTGAGTTCTGGATGAAAAAAAGTCATAGATAGGTAGCTAGATAGGCAGGTGAAGGTCAGAGGGTGTTTAGCCGTGGAGATGTGATGTTTGGGAACAAAGCCAGAAGTGAGGCCCCACTCCTGCTAGCCATGGGTGGCCGACATGCAAGTAGACATGTGACTAGAGTTGCCCTGTTTGGTGAGAAATGACCTCCTTTTGCAGGCTGAAAATCAAGGATTGCAGAAATTCAGTTCTGAGTTTCTAATATTTATCAGAGTACAAAATGGAGTGTCTTCATTGTCTTCCAGTATATCAGTTGCAATTCCAAAAGCAAGGTATAGTTTTATAAATGATTCTGTGCCTCCTTTGTGCCTTTTTGTACCCAGTTGTAGGTTACGCATCTGCCACCTTCTCTGTGATGGTTGCTGGGTTTTTAGAGGTACACAGGAAGCATTTCCCTTTGGTGGAACAGACTCTTTCAGGCAAAGTCCTCCTCGTCTCCTCCATGCCGTGCATCCATCTGGCCCCACAATACATCTTCCTCGGCTTGGCAGAAGCTCTGGCGACTCCCACCTGTAAGGGGACTCTTTTGTTTCGTTTCCTAGCCTAAAAAGCAACCGGCTTCAGCACAGAATGGCATCTGCTTGAACAGGAACAGCCAAAGCACCTTCCGTCACAATATTCACCCCTGGCACTGTTCCACAGCCTCTCTGAGCAGTCTCATTCATCACTGGCATGGAAAGAGTTTAATTTGTCATTCTTGTGGTTGCTGATCGCCGAACAAGAGTTCTTTGCGGCCATGAGAAAATTCTTCATTTACTACCCCCAGTGGGACTTTCCATCCATTTAGAGAAAGGCAGGACCTCCCATGCTAGAGTGTAAAGCAAGTTCAGAGATGCCACCCCACGGGGCTCAGTGACCAAGAAGATGTCCTTCCCTGTAGTAGTAGCCTCTCTGGGCAGCTTCCAACAAATTAAAACACAGTAAGACATCACACATTAGAAAGCTTCCCTATACAGGGCTGCCTTCAGACGCTTTCTAAAAGTCAGATGTTTATTTCCTTGACATCGGATGGGAAGGCGCTCCACAGGGTGGGTGCCACTACCAAGAAGGTCCTCTGCCTGGTTCCCTGTAACTTCACTTCTCACAGTGAAGGAACTGCCAGAAGGCCCTCAAAGCTAGACTACAGCTTCTGTATCCCTGACAACTGGCCATGCTGAATGAGGTTGATGGGAGTTGGAGTCCGATAGCATGCAAAGGGCTTCAGGCTCCTCATTCCTGATCTTTCTAAGGGCCAATGGTGGGACAGGTTCCAAGTTAAGAGCTGTCAGAGACTGGCTGGATGACGAGAAGTGGTGGGAGGCACCAGCCAGGGAACCCCCAAGGGAAAGCCATGGGGACAAAGGTAGGGTTGCCATATTTCAGAAAGTGAAAATCCGGACAGAAAAGCTGTTGGTTTTTAGAGCTTTCTTTCTTTCTTTCTTTCTTTCTTTCTTTCTTTCTTTCTTTCTTTCTTTCTTTCAAAAAACTACTTCCAATCTGGGTTGCCATACAACCAGGTTTCCCCAGACATTTCAGGGATTTTCACCCGGACGCAGTTCCCAATGCCCGAATCCCAGGTATGTCCAGGAAATTCTGGATGTATGGCAACCCTAAGAAAGGCTCAGAGCCTGGGGATTGGTGATGGGACACTAGGGAGAAGTCAGAGGGGAGAAGAGTGGGAGTGGTTGTTGGATACTGAAGGGGCAACAGGATTTAGAGAGCAGGGAGAGTCTGTGACAGAAAGCAGTTCTGACTCAGAGGCTGAAGCAGAGGAGGAGACACAAGGCTGCTGAAGAGTATGGGGAGCAAGCTCCCCTCCCCCCTTGTCTCCAAGGATTTGCAGAGTGATGCGTAGGATGGAGCCCAGACACAGTTTGAGACTGCTTTGAAAACATCTGGCAGAGGAGGAGACTTAGAGGGGGTAGAAGGCAGGAACTGTCAGTCCTGGCAACTGCTCCACAGGGCAAGACCCATTGAGACTGTTGCTGAGTGCATGGTTGTTGCCTTAAATAAAAAGTTAACTTCGCTAGCTCTGCTTTTTCGGCTGACCTGCTTCTGACTCCAGCCCTGTCAAGAGCAAACAAAGGGCCCCACCCAGAACGGTCCCTGCATTGCAATTTTGCCTCTGTCCCCTCCCGAGTACATGGAGCTTAATTTACCTTAAGCAATATTTGTGCATTGGGCATTTGTTCTCAAATGGGGGGTTTCTCTGCTGCCCTGGGCCCCTTCCGGAGGACGGGCGGGATCTAAATCCAAAACATAAAATATCACTCCCAGCAGGCAGTTGTGATAATGCGCCATTGCACCCCAACCAGAGATTCACTTCCTACCTCTTTCTTTTCATGCTTCTTGAAAGGTTCCTTCATTTCGTACAAGTTTGTGCCGGGCCGAATTCGTGGAGTTGCCTTTCAAGCCTTGACTTTCTTCAATGGAGCTGGCTGCATCATGGAGGCTTTACTTGTTCAAGCAGCTTACACTGCCTCACAAGGTAAAACAGCCTTTACGCCGAGTGAAGATGGGTGCCTCTCTCCCTCTCTCCCACCCCACCCAGCACTGCTCTCTCAGTAGGGATTTTTGCCCTCTCCCTATTGGCTATTGACTTCCATTAGACGCACATGACAAAATCTAGCTGCCAGCAGTGTATTGATCTCTTTTTCGTGATTAAGGTAGGTCACTAAGTTGCAGCCGGATTCATCAAAATGTAATGAATCATTCCTATTTTGATAGGTAGTATAATTAGTGTGGGTGGCATTTATTTATATATTACACAGGGCTTCCTTCTCTTCCACTTGGAAAATGAGCTAGGGATTCTCAGGTTACACTAGAACACCAGAGCAGGTTTCCCCCCTCACATATGTATACAAAGGATATTTATTTGCCAAAGAATTGTTTAAACGGGGGTTGAGCTAAGGATGAGCAAAATAGCAGAAATCACGTTCTTTTCTCGCTGCTTCTTAGGAAACCTAAAACTACCCCGAACGTTTAGTCAGTCTGGAGGGGTGCATTAATTTTACCACTCTTACATTTTTTTAGATTCATTTATTGTAGACCAGGAGTCAGCAAACTTTTCCAGCATGTATGTATGTATTTTGAGAGGTGGGTTTTTTTTAACAACAAGAAAATGCAGCTTAATGTAGAAACACAAGCTCTAAAAGTGGAGTGGAGATCTTTACTAAAAAAGATGAGCATTGATTAAGCCTCGCCATGGTATAGGAGGATGGGTGGTGTTAAGAACTTAAGAAGAGCTCGCTGGATCACTGTTTCAACTTGGCTTATGTTAAAGTCAGTAATATTATGAAGTTGGCAAGGGGTGGGGTCAGTTTGAATGATACCCTGAGAGTATCATCTCTGATGGGAGTCCTGGCAGCTAGATAGAGAGGCCTGGAGGGTTCATACATTTCAAGAAATGTAATTACATTTAAAGTAGCCATATCACTGCCATAGGAGATTTCCACCCATCACCTGCCAACTTTGAAAGTGTCCATCGCATTGCGGTTTAGCAACTTGAGCATATCCTTGCACATCTCTTTCATATTCACTCTTGGTTTATAGCAGGGACGTCCAACTGCCAAGAGACAGCGATCTACTCCCGGGGGGGGGGGGGGAGTGCCAGTGATCTAACCATTTTGGGGGGGGGTTGAGCTTTTTTTAGGGGAGCAGGTCAAAGTTGTTGAGGTTTTTTTGGGGGGTCACCAAGAACACAGCTGCTAACAGACGTACGCAGCGCTACAGCAGACAACAAAGGAACTCACACTAGACCAGGCTTCCTCAACCTCGGCCCTCCAGATGTTTTGAGACTACAATTCCCATCATCCCTGACCACTGGTCCTGCTAGCTAGGGATCGTGGGAGTTGTAGGCCAAAAACATATGGAGGGCCAAGGTTGAGGAAGCCTGCACTAGATGCAGGGAAAGACCGAGGGGGGAGGGGGCGGAGCCAGTGGCATTGCAACGTAGGGGCGGTGCGCTCCCTGTGCCACATCTCTAGGGGTGACAAGGCGGCACCCCACCGCGGCGGCACAAGCAGCAGTTTGGCGGTGGCGGCGCTCCAGAGCCGTACGGATGGTGCCGGGATCCTGGCACCATCCGTATGACGCTGGAGCAGCGTCGCTGGCAAACCGCTACGTAGTGCGCACTAACAGCTTTTTAAAGTTGCATAGCTTTCAGAGGAGCACTGTCTCTTAAACTCTCTGGATGCTGCACTTCGACATCATCTTGAGATGCTGGAGTGGTTCCAGGGAGTTGGGTTGCACTAACAAAGGAGGCAACCCAGAGTTTACATATTATTCACATGGTGGAATGTTAGAGGAGGTGATGCTCTGAGAGTACCAGGTACTGTTTGTATCAAATATCTGTTGTACACTATTATTTTTGAAATGTGAAGCAATTTTGTGAAACCGCTGCCAGCATTTGCCTCTTGAATCACCCATTTGACCTGCTTCTCTAACAAGCCCCACAAACTGGCCATCCACAAATTTAGGAGGAAAACTGTTAAACTCCCCCCCCCCCCGGGCAACACACTTATGGTTCTCTTGTATCTTACCAACCCCCTGTGAGGTAGCAACAGAGGGATCTGCCTTATACTGAATCCACACCATGGGCCAATCTAGGACAGAACTGTCTACACTGGCAGGGACTCTTCGAGATTTCCAGGCCCTACCAGGAGACACCAGGGATTGAACCTGGGACCTTGAGTTTGCAAAGTGTATTCGCTACTCCTGAGCTATGGCCTTTTCTCAGACTAGGGTAGGTTAGGCTGAGAGAGAAAGGGGGGAGGAGAGGGAGTCTGGCACAGTCACCCAGTGAGCTTTGTGTCTCTGAGTAAGGATTTGAACCTGGGTCTTCCTAATTGTAGTGCATACCACTCAACTGTCCTAATTTAAACAGGGCACCCCAGAATTAATTCCAGCTTCTGATTCCCCCCCCATTTGTTTATTTGATTTTACATGTTAAAATTTACAACCATGCCACAACATCTTCCATAAGTACAAGATTCCCACGAATCTCTGGAATTCCCTCCTCCCCCTCTGTGGGTCCCATTGTCAAATCTTTGATAATAATCCAATATATATATATATATATATATATATAAATCTCCATTGTATCCATAGTTCTCGTTACATTACAAGTGTTATTGCAATCCCGCTAACGACTTTAACTGTTTACAGTGGTCTCCAAGGTAAATTATAAATTTTCCCCATTCCTTATTATGGTATCAAGTTTATTGCTTATAGCCAAAGGCTGCTGCAATATATACATTCCTTATTAAAATTTTGGTCTTCCTGATTTTTCTGGTCATTTTTGCCAATTCAGCATAGTCCAGCAACTTTATCTGCCATTCTTCTCTGGTAGGAACTTTGTCTTCTTTCCACCTCTGGGCTAGCAGCATCCACAGCTGTCGTTGCATACATAGACAGTCTTTTCTGTTCCCTTGGATTTTGGCACCTAAATTCCTAATAAAAAAGCTTCTGGTTTGTTTGTTTGTTTGTTTCAGATAATTATATATCATTTCCCAGAATGCTTCCTCCCCCTAGAATTAATAATCTTATTGAGGGAAAAAATAATGCATACAAATAACACAAATATACATATACGTAATACATATAGTCCCTACAAACTCAAACAAGAGACCTTGCCCGGTGACCTCCCTCCACCACAGCTCAACTTCCTTAAATTTTAATTTGATTATTTCATTGCATTTCTAAGGATCTTCATCTCTTACAACCATTCCTGATTTCATTTTCATCTTTGCTTTACCTACTTAATCTATACTTACTGGGCATATATCCATATTCTCACATCTACTTTACATATTTAATCTATGCATATTAACATATTTTTAAGAACAGTATTTTTCCATGTATTCTTCAAAAGATAACATGGAAAGTTTTAAATTTTGATATGTTTGGGGTCTCATGGCTGCTGTTAGTTTTGTTTTGCCAACTCGGTGTATTCACTTAGCTTATAAATCCATTCTTCTTTAGAGGGTATTGCCTCGCTTTTCCATTGGCTGGCTAAAACTATTCTCGCTGCTGCTGTGGCATATTAAAAAAAAATCTTTTCTTATTCTGTGGGATATCACTCCCTATTGTGCCCAGTGGATATGCCTCTGGTTTCCTAGAATGCTTTTATTACCTTGCACTTCCACCACATATGATAGAAAGTGCCTTCCTTTTCTTTATATTTCCAACAGATATTTGTACACTCCAGCTTCTGATTCTTTCCCGGGGTGTCCCATTTTGGCTCCTGCACTCTGACACAAGTCTGTTGGCTCCTGGCCAGAGCGTGGGACCACAAGACATGCGTTTTGGGTGCCATGCTCTCTCCTTGGGTCTGTGCATTGCCCCCTTCTCTTTCTCCTCCTCTGTGCCACGTGGCCCGAGTGGCGCCCACTTCCGGAAGTCCCCCCTCCCCCCCCCCCGGTGAAACGTCACCTGGAAGCAAAACAAACCCTGCAGCCTTCATGTGGGTGGAGTGGGAGAGAGGGCCAGCGAGCAGTTGTTAGGACAAAACAACCTGAGTGGTGACAGCGAGCACAGGTGCAGGATGGGGCAGGCTGGGGGAGTAGTGAGCCCCAAGGGAGGAGGGAGCTGAGTGACAGGGGACCCAAGTGAGAAGGGGTGGGCCTCTGTTGAGCTGTCCAGTGGGAAGGTAGGGTCAGTGTGGGGACTGGATGAAATTTAGGAGGAAGCAGAGAGGCGTTGGCAGAGGGGGGGGTCATTTAAAGAGTGTTGAGTGGCCCAGCCGTGCTCCGATTTTCATCAGCAGGATGTTGGAGGGTATGCTGGTGTGACAGTGTGACCGACCACTGAACAGCACTGTCTCTGGTGTAAGAGTTGTGCCAGGGAAGTGTCCCAAATCAGACCAGGCCTATGTACATGGCTAGCAGCTAGTTGTCCTAAGAGCTGCTTCTGCACCGTCCATTTAAAGCACTGTGATACGTTAAAGCAGTGGTGGCCAAACTTGGCCCTCCAGCTGTTTTGGGACTACAACTCCCATCATCCCTAGATAACAGGACCAGTGGTCAGGGATGATGGGAATTGTAGTCCCAAAACAGCTGGAGGGCCAAGTTTGGCCATCACTCTGTTAAACAGTCATGGCTTCCCCCAAGGAATTATGGGAACTGTAGTTTGTTAAGTGTGCTGAGAGGCCCCTATTCTCCTTCAAGAGCTACAATTCTAGAGTTGCCGGGAAGCCAGGGATTGAACCTGGGAACTTCTGCATGCAGAGCAGATGCTCTACCACTGAGCTATGGCCCTCCCCAAACAGAGGAAATTATTATTTATTTTGATTTGGGGCAAGAAGGATCAGTAACTGTGGGGAAGTGTTGTCTTTGAATCTACTTTATGGCAGGCTTTTTAAATATCTGAGAATTTATGTCCAACTCCCCACTCACTTTTCACCTTCTTTTCTTTCCGATACCTGATCACTCCCAACTGTTTTCACCCCTCTTCTCCCCCTCTACCTTTAAATTAATTTATCATTTTTACTGCTCTCCTCTTTGCTAAATGTTAAGGTCAAAAATCTCCCCAAGGTGCCAAGAAATTGTAATGCATCCTCTGCCAGCTGAGGTGGGCGTAGCGGGAGCGGGTGTGTGTTGCAAATGTTACATGTTAAGTAATGTTAATGTGGTGCCATTTTGCTGCTCTGCAAATGTGTCGAGTCACAAGATCTTTCTCATTCATTCTTTCTTTCTTTCTTTGATGCAATTAAGGATTCTTAACACCTATAATCACTTCAGAGAGAAAATAAATTTGAGACAGAGGAGCCATTTGTGCTTTCCGGTATTGCAGTATGTGCACCTATGCCGTTACAGTGTAATTGTTCAAATGTTGGGCATGGACCCAGAAGAACTGGGTTCAAATTCTCGCTCGGCCATGAAGCTCATGAAGCGTTCTGGGGCCAGTCACCATCTCTTAGCTTAACCTACTTCGCTTTGTTATTGGAAGGATAACATTGCAACCTTCCTAGAGTGTTTTTCTTCCAGCTTGAATGAGTCCTTGAACTCTGATCATGCCTTTTGCTTGCCTGGGTGGAGGAAAGACAGGAGTGTGCTGAACGCCTGTGTACAAAATTTACATACATTGCTCTGCCCACTTTTGCCTCTGTCCTCACCCACCACTGGCATGCGGAACCTGGAAGGTTGCCCAGAAAGGAATGCAGCCCACTTTCTTACTTCACACCTTGTACATGTCAAGGAGACATTCAACCAAACATACAGAGGGAAAACTCTCACAAAACTACACAGCCAATCAGGTTATATGTTACATCTGTCAATATTATTTCACTGCTGGTTTCTAACCAACACCTCCATCTTCCAGCCTCCTACCTTGTTGACTTTAACACTAAAAGAATTAACCCTTGAGCTGCACATGTAATATCTCTGCTGTTGCACTTCTGAGACCAATTACAGTGGTACTTCGGTTTAAGTACACAATTGGTTCCAGAAGTCTGTACTTAACCTGAAGTGTACTTAACCTGAAGCGAATTTTCCCATTGAAAGTAATGGAAAGTGGATTAATCCGTTCCAGACGGGTCCACGGAGTACTCAACCTGGAGCGTACTTAACCGAAAGTATGAGTGTAATTGGTTCTGGAAGTCCGTACTTAACGTGAAGTGTACTTAATGTGAAGTGAACTTTCCCATTGAAAGTAGTGGAAAGTGGATTAATCTGTTCCAGACGGATCCGCAGGGTACTTAAACTGAAAGTACTCAAACCAAGGCCTACTTAAACCAAGGTATGACTGTATCTTGTGGAACTGTAGGTTCTCTCACATTGGAGGTCTTCAGGCAGAGGCTGGAGACCCATCTGTTGGGGAATACTCTAACATTTGGTTTTCCTGCCTAGAGCAAAGTCCCATTAATTTAAGTGGATCTTCAGTGCAGCTAACTTTGTTTATACCTGAACCGTTGTTGTTGTTGTTGTTGTTGTTGTTGTTGTTGTTGTTGTTGTTTAGTCATTTAGTCGTGTCCAACTCTTCATGACCTCATGGACCAGAGCACGCCAGGCACTCCTGTCTTCCACTGCCTCCCACAGCTTGGTCAAACTCATCATCTCGTCCTCTGTCGTCCCCTTCTCCTTATGCCCTCCATCTTTCCCAACATCGGGGTCTTTTCCAGGGAGTCTTCTCTTCTCATGAGGTGGCCAAAGTATTGGAGCCTCAGCTTCACGATCTGTCCTTCCAGTGAGCACTCAGGGCTGATTTCCTTCAGAATGGATAGGTTTGATCTTCTTGCAGTCCATGGGACTCTCAAGAGTCTCCTCCAGCACTAGAATTAAAAAGCATCAATTCTTCGGCGATCAGCCTTCTTTATGGTCCAGCTCTCACTTCCATACATCACTACTGGGAAAACTATAGCTTTAACTATACGGACCTTCACAGGGAAAACTCTCACAAAACTACACAGCCAATCAGGTTATATATTATATATTATATATTACATCTGTGAACATAAATACATTACTCTTGTTGTTGGTGGGAGAGGACAGGGCTGAGTGATAAACCGAAGGCCAATTGAGACTGATCTTTTGGAGCACCACCAACCTCCAACCACCCCCACCTGCCTGCCTTCTTGCAACCAGTCCAGAGGGTAGCACTGCCTATAAGCTTCCTCTTCCTTAGTCTCACTTTTGATCTTGTAGAATTCAGCAGGGGAAACGATGAGGGGGAAACTAGAATTACAATGTCATTGGCTCTGGCTCCACCTACTGTTCACCTCCCTACCTTCCACCCTGCCAGTACAAATGGTCACAAGCCACCAATATCAAAGATTAATTTGGGCATCCATGCATTACAGTAAGACTTCCAGTTAACTCTATGTTGGTTGTTCTGCTACAGAAGGGATGCTATCATATTGCCAAGTCTCCAAGTCCATCCGACAGGTCTGGCACTCTAGCCTGGGGATTGGAACCCAAATTTCCCAGATCCGCAATGGCGCAGAATTTCGAGGAACTTTCAGACGAGGATATTTGAGCCTCATTTGCATCCCGTAGCATCTTGTTAGTCTAGAGTTGCATTTTTGCTGGCAAAGTGGGTGAGATAGTCACCCGGCGCTTTAAGTGGCGTTAATCATTTTTTAAAATGTATCTATGAAGGGTGGTGTGAATATGATAAAATAAGACTTCTTGGGAATTTGATGAGTGCAAACAGATGACGGGTGACAGTGATATTTTCAGTACAAGCTGGGGAAGTGGATTTCTTGAGGCTCTTTCTACCTCCCTTGACATTTTAATGAGACACATGACAAAACCTATCCCCCTGTGCTACTTGTTATGGAGAGAAGTTTTTTCTAAAAAGTTGCAGTGCAAATATGTACACTCGGGTTGGGTTGGAGGTTAAGAGTGGAGGAGACTGCCCAGAACCGGTTCCTTTTGACTCCATCTCGCCTCGGTTATAAGAGCCCCATTACATCCATGTTAGGCTGTTGGGATGCACTGTACATGGGGCAGCCTTTAAAGACTGCTGTGAAACTACCAGGTACGTTTAGGGTTGCCATATTTACGAAAGTTGTTAAGATTTTTTAGGAAGACCCCAAACCCATTTTTTTTTGTTTGACTTCCCTAAGATCCAGGACAAAGCACCGCCTTTCGGAATTTCCCTCCAGGCATCAATTCCGCCTTTGAAATCTCAGTAATGTCCGGGGAAATCTGGACGTATGGCAGCCCCTGGACATACATTGGCCCCTGCTTGTTTCTGGGTCCAGTTTAAATTTCAGGGAAAGGGTGCAACTCCATGGTAGGGAATCTGCCTTGCAAACAGAAGGTCCCAGCTTCAATCCCTAGCTTCTCCAGGTAGGACTGGGAATGTGCCCTCTGAAACCTGCAGAGCCACTGAGCTAGATGGACCAATGGTCTGAGTCAGTATAAGGCAGCTTACTATGTTCCGGTGCTGCTGGTAACCTTTAATGCCCTAGACCAGTGGTTCCCAACAGGTGGTCTGCGGACCCCCAGGGGTCCGCGAGCTATGCCAGAGGGGTCCGCAAGATGCTATTAGAATATATTAAATATATTTCGTATGAAAACAGATTTTTTGCTTTGGCCGTTTCCTGCATGAGCAGAGTCTAGCGCAAAACTAGAATTAGATAGAGGCAGTAGTTCTGCTGTGTGCCATTAGGTGGCGCTTTACAAACACTACTGTTTTGCAAAGAGGCAGCGCACGCATTCTACTAACGCTCACCTCCCCAAGATGCTTTGCGCGCGTCGGCTTCATTTGTGCACTACTACGCAGGTACCCTGTCTTCTCCATTCCCCTCCCTCCTCCCTGGCGCACGCTGCCTCTTTGCAAAACAGTAGTGTTTGTAAACAAAGTGTCGTTTTTCGTGGAAGCTACAGTTCGCGTAGTTAAAAATGGACCGTTGGTTAAAAAGTGGTTCGTTAAAACGACAAAGGCCTACAGATGAAGAGGAAGATAATACATTTGATGTTCAAGCAACTGTAAAAAACATATAAATATAAAAAGACTCTTAATTTGGCTCTCACTTTTTAATTTTAGGATTAGGAATTAATGGGGGTCCTTGTCACAAGAGTGGCTCGATGAGGGGTCCCTGAAAATTTTTTGTTGGGAACCCCTGCCCTAGACAGTTTGGGACCCGGTTATTTGAAGGGTCAGCTACACCCATATGTACCTGCCCAGGCATTAAGATCAATCTCAGAAGCACTTTGCATGGGTGTACCAAAAAAGAACCATCAAATTATAGACAATGCCCTTTCAGTGATGGCCCCATATCGGTAGAATTCCTTCCCTAAGGAGGTATATGTGGTCTCTATTTTACTGGGTTTAAAGCAGCTCCCCATTGCTTTTCATAGAGTCATAGAGTTGGAAGGGACCACAAGGGTCATCTAGTCCAACCCGCTGCGATGCAGGACTCCTTCACCCAACGTGGGGCTCGAACCCACAACCCTGAGATTAAGAGTCTCATGCTCTACCAACTGAGCCATCCTCTGGGCTACACCTAAATAATAGGTGTAGTGCTGTGTATTGTGTTAGCTGCTACTATTCAAAATCTTTATAATGTGTGGAGGGTTTTTAAAAATGGGAATATGAACATTGTTTTTATGTTCCATTTGGGTGTGAGCTACAATTGATAGGATTTACAATGACAGGTAAATTCTGAAATAAAAATATACCTATGTGTGATGGTGATCCTCTCATTCAGCCTCCGATTGATCCTTGCTACCAGCATTTTCCTAAAGTGTAATTACACGGTTGCTGAAAAGCCAGATTGATTAAAAATGAAATCAATATTTTAAAAGATTGTTGTTGTTGTTGTTGTTGTTGTTGTTATTTTGAAAATATAACATAAGGAAATAGGGGAGAAAGCCAGATTTAAAACATTGCCATCTGACATTAACGGGAGGAATATTCCATCAATCCTAACTTAAATGCATAGATTAATATAGGAAGTCAATATGTCCAAACATGTCTAAATCAGATTGGCAATTATAAGCCTTGTATTCAAATGTAGAAAGGGCAGTTTGGTCTTCGGACAACTGAGTAGTGTATGGGTGGTTATTTGTCATTCCAGCTTCGCAGTATATGTTTCTTTGCCACCATGAGGGCAAAGAGGATCCAATTTCGTTGTCCGTCTCTTAGTCCCCACATCGCAGGGCTATGATTTAGGAGTATGTGAACATCCTCAAATATCGAGGATTCTGTCAATATGAAAAATAATTTTTGGCCTCTAGTTGACTTTAGGAACCCTTCAAAACTTGAGCCTGGGGTCTGTTTCTGATACACACTTCCAAGCATATGCATGTCACTTCCGCTCCTAGAACTGCCTATTCCTGTAAGCATTTCGAGAATACTTCAAATACTTTTTTGAGCTCAAAGTGAGTCTGTAACAAACAGGCTTCACAACTTGGTGTGAAGATTCTACCACTTTGCTCCACACATGCCAAGCCCTGGCATGCCAAGCTTCTAGTTCCCATTCCTAAACTTGGGAGCTTGGGATGGACTGGGCATCTAATTCCATCCTATTTTCATCTTATTGGAGCTTAATTTGTTGGGTCTTATTTCTTCCAGTGCATTGGATCTGTTCGTTGGATCTTATTTTGTGTGCACTTTTTACATAAGATATCCATGTTTAACATAAAATATACACACTTTTCAAAAAAAATCATACTTCCATGTACATTAACATAAAATATGTATTTTTGAGCATGACTTTGACGCATGAAAAATGCATTGCAAAATCTGGAGGAACGTGTGATCTGACTGGAAATTGCCTTCTGATCCACTACGGTAGTAGTTTTGAGAATGTCAGATCCAGTCAGTCCACAGCAAAGAGTGGATCAAACTGTTTCCTCCCTGTTCCCTAATTCTAGCCATTTTCTGTTGAACTCAACAAAATGAACTGTGTCTAAGGATGGGCAAATCTGTCCATTTCAATTCCTCTCTGCTTCTCTTTTTCGCAGTCTTAAATTCAGCTCTCCGCATTTCTGCAGCAATCTTTTTTAAAAAAGAAAAACCTTTTGAACATTCATCAGTGCAAATTCCTCCTAACGATCACATTTTTGTATGCAGTATTGCCTAACGCATGTATTTTTCTGCAAGCATCTTCCCGCAACACAATGTGTTTTTTGTTTCTTGTTTCCTGAATATATGCCTTTTGCTGTTGCTGTAGAACTGCGTCGCAAAATTCAGAAGTGTGCGGATTTCAAAGGCTAGCTGTGCTTCGCTTTGCATATCGGTTTGAGAAGTGCAACTTAAGTCGTTTCTCATTAATATGCAAACAAAAATAGATTTCCCTCCCACCCATAAGCTGTAAGCACAGGGACCCGTATAAAATCCTGCCATCCCGTCAGACACACTTATTCTCTCCTCGAGTCCTTGCAGCCTCTGGGATGTGTAAAATGAAAAGCTGCTTGATTATGAATGATGACTCTAAAAGTTTATAAGCTACTAAAGGGGGAAGTATATAGTTCCTAGGTGCTCAGTCAGCTGGCAGTGTTAAATGATATGTTTTAAACCTAGCTCGGGGAGTTCGGCTCAGTCTGTTGCATCTTTGAGGAGTGAGACAAGGGGAGTGGAGGAGGAGGGGCTGCCGCTCTGCACCCTGACAAATGAAGGCAGTTTTTGTCTGAGGAACTGAGCGGGAGCAAACTCGGCTGGCACCCGACTGGCAACTGACAGCTTATTCTTGTTGATCCAGTGGAGGAAATTGCTTAACAAAGTTGTGTTTGCAGTCGTCCAAGAGAAGGGCAGAAAGATCTCACCCCTCACTCCACAGGCCCAGCTGCTCTTGCAGCATAACTCCCAGTTTGGCCTTCAACACGAACTGGTATACAAAACTGGTTTGCACGTGTTTTCCAGCAAGAGGGGACCCTCCAGAGTCTCTCCCGGCTCTGAAGTCACTCCACGCCTCGCGTGACAAGTGGGGTTGTATGTATACAAAGATTGTACACGTTATAAAAGAGGAAGCAGAGGCATGCCCCTCCAAACCTACAATGATGCACTGTGTCTACCACAAGTCGTGGAGTGGAAACTCGGTCATCCTTCCTACCTTTACTGTGCTTAGCACAGCAAATGTTCCTGTATATCGAAGATGTCATTTGATTCTCCAACATGGTGCCCGTGAGCACCATGCTGCCCTTGGGACATGTCCCTTGGCACCTGCTAAGACCCCCATGCATGCTTAGCGGTGCCAGAGAGAGGATCTTTTTGAAATAATTTTTATTTGATTTTACAAATACAAGGTTATAAAAATCCAAATATAAGTCCATATACAGAGACTCCTCCAAATCTCACGACTTCCCCACCCCACCCCACCTTCCATGGGGTCCCATTTTAAACATTTAAAACTACATATTCTTCTGGTTACAGGTAGGTAGCCGTGTTGGTCTGGATCGAAGTAAAATAAAAAAATTCCTTCAGTAGCACCTTAAAGACCAACTAAGTTTTTATTTTGGTATGAGCTTTCGTGTGCATGCACACTTGAAGAAGTGTGCATGCACACGAAAGCTCATACCAAAATAAAAACTTAGTTGGTCTTTAAGGTGCTACTGAAGGAATTTTTTTATTTTACATATTCTTCCATACTCTTAACTTTTAAATCACTCCATATAGTCCATTATATTTGTTACGCTACAAGTGAAATGAAAATCCTGCCAGTGTTTCCATCTGTTTACAGTGGTCTCTTAGATAACTTATAAATGTTTCCCATCTTTTTGTAAAGTTTTTATCCTCTTGGTTCCTGAGTTTTCCAGTCAGCTTTGCCATTTCGGTGTAGTCCATCTGCTTGGTTTGCCATTCCTCTCTGGCCGTGTCTTCTTTCCATCTCTGGGTGAGAGAGGATCTTTTTGTGTCCTCTTTGGTATGTGCATAAAAGCACTTCACAGGAAGCAAATAGCTATTTTTTATCAGTGTATTTTTACTGCCAGAGGAGAGGCGCTTGTGGAATTTTCTGCTCCACATACTGGACTTAGGTACTGCATATGCAGACCTGGGGGCAACTTTTACGGCTCCAACTCTGGTAACAAAATATCATAGGTTAGCCCTGGGGGCTTTGTGACTAGGGCTGGGGTTGAACGGGTTGCTCTGCCCCATTTAGGTCTTGCTTCCAGTTAGACATGGATTTGTTTACCTGCCTCCCTCCTATTCCTGTCCCATTTCATGCTGTTCCTTTGTGTCCCACTGTGCAAATTTTGTGCGCACCATTTATGTATATGCACTTTTAACACACTTTCCAACACATTCTCCAATACAATATGATTTTTTTAATGGGAAATATTTTGTGTGTGAGGAACGTATGTAAATCTGTGCACACATTTGGGGCACCAAAAATGCATCGCTGTATCTGATGAGGTCATAGAATCATAGAGTTGGAAGGGACCTTAAGGAGCATCTGGTCCGAAGCGCCCCCCCCCCCCCGGTGAATCCATAATCTTACTGGGAGTTACCTTCTTACATGCAAGAAAGTTGGGAAGCAGTGGGTCAGGTTAATCTACTGTAAGAAGCAGACCACACAGATTCCAGCCTCATCCCTACTTGTGATTAAACACGCAAGTCATTTGACAATCTCATGCTTTGTGTCAAGGGACCCTTCTGAGGTTTGAGGGTATCGCTCTATCGCTCTATTCTGCCTTGGCCAAACCACACCTGGATTAATGTGTCCAATTCTGGGCACCACAATTTAAGAAGGATGTTGACAAGCTGGAATGTGTGCTGAGGAGGACAACCAAGATGATGATGATGATGATGATGATGATGATGATAATTTATTTATACTCCGCCCATCTGGCTGGGTTTCCCCAGCCACTCTGGGCGTCTTCCAACAGAAAAATGAAATAAAATAATCTATTAAACAGAAAAATGAAATAAAATAATCTATTAAACAGAAAAATGAAATAAAATAATCTATTAAACATTTAAAAAGCCTCCCTAAACAGGGCTGCCTTCAGATGTCTGGACCAAGGGTCTGGAAAATGAGCCTTATGAGGAGTGCTTGAAGGAGCTGGATATGTTTAGCCTGGAAAAGAGGAGACTGAGAGGAGATATGATAGCCATCTTCAAATATCTTAAGGGCTATCACATGGAAGAGGGAAGAGGTTGGTTGGTCATCTGTCATGGATGCTTTAGCTGAGATTCCTGCATTGCAGGGGGTTGGACTAGATGACCCTCGGGTCCCTTCCAACTCAAAGATTTTATAAGGGGTGTGGCACTCTACACTCTATTTTTCTGATGGGTTTCTTGGAGCTCATCTAAATACAGTTTTTTCTTTTTCTTTCCCCCAACAGGTGACTGGTTTCCAAATATTCTAAATGAGGGTAAACTGGAGCGGTTTTACTTCTTTTTGGCCTCACTAATGATGATTAACACTTTAGGCTTCTGGGCCATCTCACACAGGTAAATCCTTGCATATTAAGCATATTAAATCTTGACGCATTGTCCTTGCATATTAAGCATATTAAATCTTGACGCATTGTCTGACCAGCCTGAACGGAATGAATATTCACATATGATGCTGCATTTTCAGACAGGGCCTTCTCCAAGTTCCCAAGTGAGAAGCCACTAGAAAGAGGGCCCTTTCAGTGGTGGCCCTTCCTGATGGAATGCCCTCTGCAGAGATGCTGGCCTGGGGCATACAATCCCAGTCTTTTAGATGCTTTTAGGTAATTTCAGTTACAATCTATTGAGTGCTTCATACACCAAACATTGCCTTTGCTGCAAAGGATGCTGGTTTTAGCTGCTGTGTTCTATGTTGATTTGGGGCTTTCACATTCTTGTGCTACAGTGAACAGGGATGGGAAACAGAGCCGAATGACCCTGAATACCATAGCTGTGTCAGATGGGCTTAAACAACACCTTTCAAAATAGGCTTAACACAAACAGAAATAGGGACTTTCTTTGCATAAGGTCCCTGATCTTAGGTAAAAGGTGAGCAGCTGTCAGTCACAATTCTGGGATGCTTACACCTTTGGCTTGACTCTGCATGAGGCAGTTCAACAAATTAGAGGCCCTTTTCCACAAGAGGTCCGGAGGATGGCAAAATGAGAACGGGCCTTTTCTGCAGTGGCTCCTTGTTTGTGGAATGCTCTCCCCAGGGAGGCTCACCTGCCGCCTTCATTATACTGTACAGTCATACCTCGGTTTAAGTAAGCTTCAGTTTGAGTACTTTCAGTTTAAGTACTCCGCGGACCTGTCTGGAACGGATTAATCCACTTTCCATTACTTTCAGTGGGAAAGCTCACTTCAGGTTAAGTATGCTTCAGGTTAAGTACGGACTTCCAGAACCAATTACACTCATACTTCGGGTTAAGTATGTGTCAGGTTGAGTACTCCACGGACCGTCTGGAACAGATTAATCCACTTCCCATTACTTTCAGTGGGAAAGTTCGCTTCAGGTTAAGTACAGACTACCGGAACCAATTGTGTACTGAAACCGAGGTACCACTGTACACCTTTAGGTGCCAGATGAAAATGTTCCTCTTCAACCAGGCCAATGCAATTCTGGGCCAATGCAATAGATTCAAACTACAAGAAAGAAGATTCCACCTAAACATTAGGAAGAACTTCCTGACAGTAAGAGCTGTTCGACAGTGGAATTTGCTGCCAAGAAGTGTGGTGGAGTCTCCTTCTTTGGAGGTCTTTAAGCAGAGGCTCGACAGACATATGTCAGGAATGCTTTGATGGTGTTTCCTGTTTGGCAGGGGGTTGGACTGGATGGCCCTTGTGGTCTCTTCCGATTCTATTATTCTAGGCCTCGCGCTAATTGACATCCAATGCCCTTTTAAATGTGTTGTGGGAGGGAGGAATATTGCTTTGTTCTTATTCTTGTTTTTAATGTGTATTTGGTGTTTTTATCTTGTCTTTTTATGCTATGAACTACTCTGATATCTTCGGATGAAGGGTGGTATACAAATTTAATAATAGTCATAGTCATAGTCATCGTTCTTTCCCTTTTGGGCTCTTGAAGGCATTAAACATGGCTGGCATATCCAAACTGGCATTGCGCTTCAAATGTCTTTATACTCTAGAAGCCGCCCAGAGCGGCTGGGGCAACCCAGTCAGATGGGCAGGGTACAAATAATCAATCATCATCAAAGGAGATTTAATTTATTTTTGCTTTGCAGGTACACTAATCTGCAGCAGGACTATGACAAAGGATTCAGAGGGAGTCTTCTTCAAGAGCAACTTTTACAGCATGAGAAATCGCTTATATTTTATGACAGCATCCTGGATTGCCCCTCTCCTTTGTCTCCCGTGGAGACTCTCCTGTGAAATCTTGCTCTGAAAATGACTGGTTGGTCACACGGCGCAGTCAGTCACCAGAGTATTGTCTGTCAGATTTTAATGATACATTCCTGTCTGTGTTTATGAACTGACTTAACAATAAATGGATTGTTGTTTCTCCTTTTCATGTCCTTACAAGATAGATAACGTTTGAAATCTCAGCGAGAGCATTCAGACTTTGGCTCCAATCCTTAGCTTTCCATCGGCCTAGCTCCCTTTACTGAGACACCCCAACAGGTGCCTTGTAAGTGGGCAAGAGGAATACTTACAACTTCGTGTTCCATGTGTGTGCGAGTGTGCAAGAGTTCACTCTGAAAATGACATTTGCATATAATAAAGTCTCTTGCGACTCAATGCTGTGTAAGTTTCCTGTTCCAGAAGGTTGGGAATCTGTGTCTGTTGAGCAAAAAGTTCAGGCGATTGAGGCAGTGCAGTCAGCAGTAAGGGGTAGGAAGCACGAAGTAGTGGTAATAATACTAATAAAGCATTAGAGTGGCTGATATGTTTCTCAGCAACCACTCCAACCTGTGTTTGCTGATGGTATGCAAAGCAGCAAGAGGAAGATGTCCACTTGCACATGAGAAGCAGCAGAAACATAGCTGGGGCTGATGGGAGATGGGGTTGAAAATACCTGGAGAACACTAGGTTAGAGAAGGCTGTAGCCAAGTGTCAGGGACTGTGCTGAGGAGGGTTGGACTGAGGGGAAATGGTGGGAGCCACCCCTTCCTCCTGATCCTGAATCTTCCCAGGAGCAGGAGGACAGTATAGATTTGGAACGGTGGTTTGCAGAGGGGCATATTTCAGAAGGCAGAAGCTGGGAAATACTGGATGGGGAACAGCTAGCAGAAGAAACACTAGAAGAGGGAGAGTTAACAGATTCACAGTCTCTGGATAGTATCCACCACCACCCCCTCCCCCAAAGTCCTGGAGAGCTCAGAAAGTGGCAGAACAGGAAACACAGCAGCTCCAAGCTCAGATTACAAGAAGAAGTGACATATATCAATTGGGACAGAGGGGGGAGTGAGCCTTAATTGGGAGCACTGCCATTTCTAGGAGATGGGTTCTTTGTTCTCTCGCTGTGATTATTAAAGTTTCTAACTGGTAATAAAACTCCTTTTCCTTTGTTCTGCTTATCTACTGCCATGGGGGAGGAAGCCGATACCCTGAAGCCTGACACCGAGGGTCTCATGCTTCCTCTCCCCTGTCATTTCAAGGCATTATGTAATGCCCAGAGCCACTCAGAGAGATTTAGAACATTGAAAGCAATGGAAACAGAAGTAGGGAATAGGCTCTGTACTGGACTGCACCAAGAGGATAGCAAGGTTCCAGGTGCCTCTTCCAGCCCTACCTGAGGATGCCGGGGAATGAACCTGGGAGCTTCTACATCCACAGGCAGGTGCTGTACTGCTGAGCTAGGGCCCCACCCTAATCCAGTGTAGTTATAGCCATTATTCAGCGACCACAACCCAAACCCACAAACCAGATGCTAAACCCCTTCAGCCTGCACATCAAAGCAAACTTCATTAAAAAAAAAACCCAACCTGTAAATTACCAAGCCTACTCTGAATGAGTTAAATGTATCTGCTGGATAACATTAAGAAGTGCTCTTCAAAAAAAGAATTCGAACCATTTCCCAGGTACTACGGGCAAGACAAAGCATGTGGGACATTGTTTCAGGTAGAATGGGGGGGGGGGAGAGATGCAGAGAGATCAGTGGCAGGGATTAAGCTATCCATCTGTTGAGTTTGCACTGATGATGGAGCACATGCTCTCCATTGCAATGAGATGCGTTAAAAGAGCATTTTTCATTTCCACTGCCTAGCAACAAAGTCATTCAGCACCTGCAATAGTTTAAGCATTAAGCATAATTGGCTTTGCTTGACATAAATCTGTAGTTTTGTAAATAAGAACAGGGTAGTCTCGTCGTCATACCAATTAGCAGAAAGGAATGCTTTCTTGATGCCTGCTGTTTTTGGAGAGGGTAGATGAGTCTCTTTATTGAAAGGATTGCTCGCGGGCAGCGCCTAGTGTTGCTGAAAGTTTGCCAAGGAAGCTCGGAGGGGTGACCTGAGGCTTCCTGAATGACCTTAGGCCAAAAAGGAGAGGATCCTTTGTCTCCCTCCACCAACGCTATGGCTCCATTCAGCAAAGTCTCTCTGCTTCATGAGCGTTCGTCCCAATTCATTCGCACAAAATTTCTGCAGAGGTTATGCAATGCCAGTTTCAAATGTTAGAGCGACTTCTCTGATCTCTGTGACTGTGTTCTGCTGGGTGACACAGATGCTGTTAGGCAGTTGAATGTCCATGCATAATCTTGTCTATTTCCCTCCCACCCACCCACCACCCTCAGCTCGGCCCAGAGCATTGGCATCCCATGCTTCACCACTGGATGGCAACTGGAGGAGGAGGAGGAGTTTGGATTTGATATCCTGCTTTATCACTACCCGAAGGAGTCTCAAAGCTGCTAACATTCTCCTTTCCCTTCCTCCCCCACAACAAACACTCTGTAAGAGAGAGGGCTTGCAGAGAGCAGCCCACTCTGCTTACTTCCATCAGATGGGAGAGCAGCAGCAAGTCTGGGAGTTCAAATCAGGAACAGGAAGGGTTAAGACGGGTCCAGGGCTCTGCAGAGTCCTGGTGGCTCAGCTCCAGGTTGGTAGCAGGGAAGCAGGGGAGGAGCTAGCTTCAGCAGGGGCTGGAAAGGAGGGAGGAGAGGGAACGGCACCTCAGGAGCCTGGTTTGGGACCACGGAGGACCCATAGAGCAAGGAGGAGGGGCGTTTGGAGTCTTAAAAGGGGGGTCAGAGCCCACGAGACGCCATTGTGGGCTTCTGCCCCATGCAGAGCAGACATGATTTGAGACATCTCACCACTGTATATAGCATGCACAATAAAACTATGAAAATCCAGAGGATGTGTGGAGTGCTTACTCGGGAGTAGCCAACACCCCATCTGTGACAGCAAGCCCACAATCTTTTGATGGCTACCCCGAGGGAAGAGGGCTGCAAATGTAGCAGCCGGCATGAAGTTGGCAGCATCTAAAGCAGAAGAGAGAGATGCCAAGGGAGGATTGGCATGCGTGAGGGGTGTAGCAGAGAGCAAGCTGCAGCCAGCACCCTGCAACTATGGAACGGCTCAAGCACCAGGTAGGCACCCGGGCACAGGGGAAGCCAGGCTTAGTGAACCGAGCAGCTCTGAACACAGCCAAGCCGGAGGAGTGGAGGCTGGACAAGCAGAGAGGACACTCGGGACGGGCCAGCACTTTGTAGGGCGACCCTCAGCACAAGCTGGCTCTAAGGCTGAGAGGCATGGTGGCATGGAAGTGCAGGAGGCTGAGAGGCGAGTCCGGGCAGAGGGGACAGACGGAGGGGAAAGGCAGCGGCCACAAGCTCCCATACAGTCCCTGGAAGGCAGCTACAGCTCAGCACAGACCCCTCCAGCCAGATGTGATGCAGAGGGACAAAGCCCGCGCGCGGGTACTTTCAAACGCTGACGCGGGAAAACAGAGGGAAGAGAAAGGCGGGAGATGCCTTTACAATGCACCCAGCCACTGGGTGGAACACTGCCCCCAGAGGAAGGAATGGCGAGAGCAGGCAGGCACAGACACAAGCCTGGATGCCAGATCAGGAGGGGAGGGGCCAGGCAGAGCACCAACAACTGAGCCCTCCTGTAACACCCCACAGCACGACAAAGAGATGGAAGTAAGTCTGCAGCTGCCAAGAGGCCAGACCCAGGAGACAGTCGGGCTTCTCTGCAGGGGCAGCAGCAATGATTTCCTATCGGTGGACTTTGCTAGGTAGGCAGAATCAGATTCCCCTTTTCCCAAGGAAGCTTCCCATGAGCGTCTCGGCCATAGACGGCAGGGAATTGCAGGAGGGTGAGGTCACGCAACAGACCCCCTCTCGAAAGATGACAGTGAACAAGCACGCAGAAGTGCTAGCTTTGGACTTAATGGACAATGACCCTGTGGGCAGCCAGCGCCGGGGAGATCTCACCTTTGGAGATGCAGACGGCAAGGAGCACTGCAGGAAAGAAGGAGAATCCTCAGGATCGCACCACATCAGCTCCCCAGGCGGATGGAACGACGCCGAGGCGGGGATGCAGGAAGAGAAACTGAGCCAACTCACCAAAGAGGACACTTTTACCCAGAACATACGGAGGGACTTGAGGGAGGGAGAAGGGGCAGGGGAAGGGCTTGCAGAGAAAGAGGGGTTACTCTTTAGCAATGATGCCCGGTATATGCCCCAGGACTCCCTCAGAGGGAAGATTCTCAGGCAATATCATGACAACCCCACGGAGGGGCATGCAGTACATGTCTTCACGAGGCTCACACCCAGTAAGGCCAGTCTTGGGCGAAACCCCAGAGCCTTCCCAGAGCAGGGGGAGGGGGAGATTGGGGGACCACCTATTGAGGCATGGGGTGAGAGGAGGGAGACAGTACACCAACAACTGGATGGAGACGTGGCAAGGAGCAATGAGGCTTACAAGGAGGGGGCAGACCATCACGGGGGACTGGAGAAGGTCTTCCACGGAGGGGACAGGGTCTGGCTGTGGTCAGAAGGCCTTCCCATGGGGGGAAGGGGGAAGAAGCTGGCACCCAGAAGGCTGGGGCCCTTCAAGGTTCTGACACAGATCAACCCTGTCACCTTCAGGGGGGAAGTACCTACAGCGAGAAAGGTCCATCCCGTGGGTCACAGGTCTTTGCTCTCACACTTTAGGGAAAGCCCAAGGTTCAGAGGACGTGACACACATCCAACACAAGACGCTGACAGGAGGGAGGGGGAGGAAATCACACAAAAGACACTAGACAGAAGGGTGGAGGGAGAAGGCAGCCAAGAGGTTCCAGAAAGAAAGGAAGAGGAGGAGGTCTACAGTGCCACAGCGAGCCCGGGCTCCCGGTGGGGGGAGGGGGGGGTTAAAATGTCTGATGGCCAGGCAGGGCACTCCTGCTTCCCAAAACGCGGAGGCAACCACGCACACCATGCAAGGGGAGGACCGCACACTGGAACTGCACGCTCCTTTCTCCCACAGACCCAAACCACCACACGTCAGTAGCACAGGGAACACAGAGGGGGAGGGCGATCCCAGGTGGGGAGCAGGGGAGACGCAGACCCAAGGAGCCCTCCGGGAATCGGAAGCAATTTTCCAGAGGGAGGAGGAGGATGACAACGGAAGGAACTACACGGACCAGCCACCCAGCACCGACTGGGAACAGGATTTTACACACACTACAGAGGAGGAAGACCTGTCAGGCTTCCAGCCCTCTTTACAGACATCAGACCAGGCAAACCAGGCCTCAGAAAGGGGGGGGAGCCTGGAGGGGGGGTGGATGTAAGAGAGAGGGCTTGCAGAGAGCAGCCCACTCTGCTTACTTCCATCAGATGGGAGAGCAGCAGCAAGTCTGGGAGTTCAAATCAGGAACAGGAAGGGTTAAGACGGGTCCAGGGCTCTGCAGAGTCCTGGTGGCTCAGCTCCAGGTTGGTAGCAGGGAAGCAGGGGAGGAGCTAGCTTCAGCAGGGGCTGGAAAGGAGGGAGGAGAGGGAACGGCACCTCAGGAGCCTGGTTTGGGACCACGGAGGACCCATAGAGCAAGGAGGAGGGGCGTTTGGAGTCTTAAAAGGGGGGTCAGAGCCCACGAGACGCCATTGTGGGCTTCTGCCCCATGCAGAGCAGACATGATTTGAGACATCTCACCACTGTATATAGCATGCACAATAAAAATATGAAAATCCAGAGGATGTGTGGAGTGCTTACTCGGGAGTAGCCAACACCCCATCTGTGACACACTCTGTGAGGTAAGTGGGGCTGAGAGACTTCAGAGAAGTGTGACTAGCCCAAGGTCACACTGCATGCGGAGGAGCGGAGACACGAACCCGGTTCCCCAGATTACGAGTCTACTGCTCTTAACCACTACGCCACACTGGCTCTGGAGAATGACAGTAGCATGATACCACTGAGAACAATGTTGTTGTGTAGTATTACCTGATGTGGCTTCTATTCTGTACCTAGGGTGCTTTGGAGACTAAGTATTTTGGCCTTTTCTTAGACCAAAAAGCTTTTCAGGAGAATGTAAGAGCAGCGCAATCTCCATAGCTGTGTATGCCTCCAAAGCTCTCGGTGGTGGCACCTGCCCTGTGGAACGCCCTCCCAACAGATGTCAAAGAGGAAAACAACTACCAGACTTTTAGAAGACATCTGAAGGCAGCCCTGTTCAGGGAGGCTTTTAATGTTTAATAGATTACTGTGTTTTATTTTTGCCAAATAATTGATGCTTTTGAATTATGGTGTTGGAGGAGACTCTTGAGAGTCCCATGGACTGCAAGAAGATCAAACCTATCCATTCTTAAGGAAATCAGCCCTGGGTGCTCACCGGAAGGACAGATCGTGAAGCTGAGGCTCCAATACTTTGGCCACCTCATGAGAAGAGAAGAATCCTTGGGAAAGACCCTGATGTTGGGAAAGATTGAGGGCACTAGGAGAAGGGGACGACAGAGGACGAGATGGTTGGACAGTGTTCTCGAAGCTACCAACATGAGTCTGACCAAACTGCGGGAGGCAGTGGAAGACAGGAGTGCCTGGTGTGCTCTGGTCCATGGGGTGACGAAGAGTCGGACACGAGTAAACGACTAAACAACAATTTTTCTGTTGGAAGCCGGCCAGAGTGGCTTGGGGGCCTGGCCAGATGGGTGGGGTATAAATAATATATTATTATTATTATTATTATTATTATCCATCTTCGTAAAATGGCAAGGTCTTGATATGAGGGACGTATGAAGAGCCCTGCTGGATTAGACCAAAGGCCCATCTAGCCCAACATCCTGTTCTCACAGTGTCCAATCAAATGTCTCCAGGAAGCCCAAAGTCAAGACCTGAGGGTAACGGCCTCCAACGGTGGAGGAAGAACATAGCTGTCATGGCTGGTAGCCACTGGTAGCCCTATCATTCAGAGCTCAGAGCCCCATAGTTCCATAGCTGAGGGCCATAGCTCAGCGAGAGAGCATCTGTAAGTAGAACTGGGAGAGATCTCTTCCTGAAATCCTGGAGAGCCATTGCCACTGCAGACAATATTGAGACGATATAAGGCAAATTTCTATGCGCCTGTCGTGTCGGCAGTGACGAATCTACAGCAACCGAGCACACGTTCATTATAATTTGGGGTTAGCACCATTTTATGACCCCATTACTGTTCCTTAACCAATCTGCTCATTATCTTTTAATTAATTGTTTTTAATCTGGCATTGAATTAATTATCAATCCTTTAATTCCCCAGTTATAATTTTCTTTAATGAAAGAGAGGTTCAGCATTATAACAACATAGCGCCACAGCATTATTGCAGGGTGGTGTCGTAGCAATGTGGTGCCATAATGCAGAGACATTAAAGCACTGCAGCATAGTGTTACAGCGTAGCAGTGCATCTCTTTAATTTTTTTAAAAAAGATGGAAAACTGTTTTAGAAATAATTAAAAAGTTCATTCCTTATATTATATAAAATAAAGGGGTCATAATATGATCAGTCATCACAAGGATAATAGTTGGAAGTTATGTCGTGCCCATTGGTGTGAACAGAACATTGCAGAATGTACACAGGAAGAAATGGCAAAGCTCCTGATAGCATGGGTGGTAAATTACAAGTCCTTTTGTAGCTAACAATGGAAGGGCAATGACTGGGTAGCTCAGGCGAAATAATTTTAAAAAAAAAAGTCTAGTAGCACCTTAGAGACCAACTAAGTTTGTTCTAGGTATGAGCTTTGGTTTGCATGCAAGATTGATTGACCTGGTCTGAATAGAGATGTTGGATTCTTGTCTCATTACCCATGCTAAAGCTATTTTTGGTCATTGCATACTATCCCTTGCTTTTTCCTGTAGGACTAATTGCAGTTGTTAACAGTCATCAACAGGTTTACCATACTCACTGAATTAATCACCCATCTCCTACTACCCTTCTGAGAAAAAACCCCACCCCACCTTCCCACTATATATAAGGATCTGGTGAATTCTGTTTCAGAGCATCTGAAGAAGCGTGCATGCACACAAAAGCTCATACCTAGAATACCTGGGTAGTTCAGAGCAGGGTTGTTGCTCATTGGCAGAGCAGTTGCTTTGCATGCAGAAGGTTCCTGGTTCAAACCCCGGCATCTCCACATTACGTCCCTGCCTGGAATCCAGGAGAGCCACTGCTTGACCATGCTGACAATTGGATGGGCCAATAGTCTGTCACATGGCAGGATAGATTTCCAATCAAAGATGGGCCCAGGACTGACCTGCTGGGAGCCTGAAGGGCCCTGCCCTTCTTCTCTCCACCTGGCCTGGGGCAGGGCCTGGCAGGCTCCATAAAGGACTGCTGCTGCTGCTGTGCAGAGAGAGCTCCGTTTTTGTTTTTGTTTTTTTAATTGCTTTTATTTTTTTATCTATGTCATTTTATATTGTGATTGATATTAATGCTATATTCTTAGTTTTTAGATTTTATGATTTATGTGGAAATTGTTTTCCATTTGGTTGTGCACTTTTTGATGTGTATTACCGGTATTTATTTTGTGATGTTGGTGATTATGTAAATCTTGTCATGTTGTAAGCTGCCTTGAGCATTGTTTTAACGATGGAAAGGCGGCATACAAATAAAATGATGATGATGATGATGATGATGATGATGATGATGATGATGATGATGATGTGCTCTCCCAAGCCCCTGTTGCCAGCACTCCTGTCTCAGTGACACCCATGCTGGTTTGGCCATGTTCACAGAATCAAAGGTAGCAGGATCCCCAAGGATGGGTTCTATGGGGAGCTAGCTTCAGGTACCAGACCCATGGACAGGTCAACTCTGCCTTACAAAGATGTCTGCAAACATGACTTGAAGGCTGGCAACATCAACCCCACCACATGAGAATCCCTTGTGGACGACTGCCATGCCTGGAGACAAGCAGCCAGGTTGTGTTTCCACAGTTTATGATATTTTAAAATCCTCAGGAAAATTCGTTAGTGGATTTCTCCTCATGTACATGTGCTTGTATGCAATTTTGCCTCATATGTACATTTTGCAAAGCAATTTCCCCCTATATATTTTTTGTTATTTACACTAATATCTACATTTTTATACACCCTTTAACCTAGTATATGCATTTATGTGCAAGCTACTTGACTGGAGAACTGTGCTGCCGATTTTGAAGGATGGCTGCATAAAAAGAAATCGGCCCATGCGTTATTTTGGAAATTAGGTAGGTTTGCCTTTAAATCGTAATGGAATCAAATCTCTCCCCTTTCCCTTCTCTCCCAACAGTGAATTGGGCATGTGTGTGTGCATGCGTGTTTTTAAAGAGACACTTCAAGAGTGAGTCCCAATTTAAATTCTGCGTCGAACTTGAAGACACACAAATTGGGAGCTAAATCTCAAAGCTTCTGGTGAGGGTCTCTGGCAGGTCACCCAAATCCAGTCACTCAAACATTTTGTGATCGCTTCCCCTGCACTTACGTAAGTGATGCTGTTTGACACCTCAGAGACAATTTCTCATGTTAGATGGGTTGTAAACGAGCACATGGTCCAGAATAATTAACGGTAACACTTCAGTCCTTTCCTGACAGAGTTGTGTTTCTCGTATGCTTTGCGCTGGTCTGTCTCCTTAACTGCACCCAGCCATGCCTGAAAGACGAGAAAGAACGAGATGGACAAGTGTGTCACTGATCGAACCTCCTTTGCTGTAATTAGAAGTGTACAGGGAATAAATTATCCTCACATTCAAGCTGTCCAGCCTGCACTAATAATAACACAACCCAACATGCAATCTGTTTATGCCGAGGCTGGGCTGAATTTGCAACCAAATGTTTTCCACTGCCCGATTGAGTTTATTAGGTAAAAATGGCTCTATCGATACATTTCAGGTACAGAGAGCTCTCTTCTTCTTTTTTTTCTTCCACAAAGCAGGCAATCTATTTCCTGTAGATCGCTAATCTAATCTTCCGTAAATTTTTAGCACCAAATTCCCTGTTGACTTAACTTGGTTGAATTTAATAGCTATCAGATGGGTAAATCAAAGCAGCTGATGTGGGACAGCAGAAGGACTTGGTTCCAAATATTATTCTAGATGCCAAGCCATTGAACTCAAAAGCTTTGCTTTTGAAAGATCGTCAGAATTCTCATAAAAATGTGTCAGCATTTTAGTGCAAGTTCCTTCTAATGCACACTTTTTTAAATATGTTGCCAAGATATACATTTTTTTTGTAAACTGGTTTCCTCTAATATAATTCATTCCTGTATGTTGATTTCACTAATATATGCATGTTTATGCACCCATTACCTTAGTATATTCATTTTTGTACACATTACACAGCTTCAGAACTGTGTTGCAAAATTCAGGGCAGGGCACACTTCAAAGAACAGCTGTGTCTCAGTCCACATACTGTTTTGGAATGTATATATATTGAGTAGGTTCACTTTTAGATGTGAAATGAAATTCAAATTTCTCCCCCATCTCTAGTTTCAGTTGGCACGAGACCATTATCTGAAGCAGGAATTAGAAACCTGCGGCGCTCCAGATGTTGCCGGACTATAACTCTCAACATCCTTGACCACTGGCCATGCAGGCGGAGACTGATGGGTTTTTTAGTCCAGTAATACCTGGAGGGCCATAAGTTCCTATCTCTGGGCCACCACCCTGCTGAAACTCTGCAGGTCTGGATCACACCAGTGACTGCCTGACAGCCATATAAATATATATGTCCCTTGCGGTACATGGTAGAAGAAAGGTAAGCTATAAATATAATGAAATTAACAAAAATGCACTTATCAATTCAGGTTAATTTTAGCCTACTTTTCAACCCTATTGAATTCCCAAAGTGAGCTACACTTAAAAGATTTTTGACAGTGCAAATAGATGCAATGATGACACAGATGAAGCCATACTTTGCTGCTACCAGTCCTCAGCCCATTCCCTGGAACCTCTTTCTTCTCTCTGACACCAGTAGTGGAACTTCCTGGTCCAAGATGGTGCCGAATGTCATAGGCTGGGCAGATCCTGAAAGACCTAACTGGGCAGTAGAACAACCACGAAGGAGAATGGCACATTATAAGGGGTAGGCAGCTAGAATCAGCCTTCCCTCGGTTAGTCATTAGAGGGTGGCGCTGTGGTGTACACCACCGAACCTCTTGGACTTGCCAATAGGAAACTTGGCAGTTTGAATCCACACAACGGGGTGAACTCCCATTGCTCTGTCACAGCTTCTGCCAACCTTGCAGTTCAAAAGCACACGAGTGCAAGTAGATCAATAGGTACCGCTGTGGCGGGAAGGCAAACAGCATTTCCGTGTGCTCTGGTTTCCATCACGGTGTCCTGTTGCGCCAGAAGCGGTTTAGTCATGCTGGCCACATGACCCGGAAAGCTGTCTGTCACGGTCCGGTCAGCGGGCGTCAGGACCAGAGGCAAGATGGTGGTATAGAAGCAGGAACAGGTGCAGCAGGCAGTCACAGGGTCAAGGAGCAAGGCAGAGGCGAAGGTCTGGGAGTCAAGGAGCAAGGTGTCGGCAAGGCGAAGGTCCAAGGAACAAGAAGCAAGACGAAGGTTCAAGGAACAAGAAGCAAGGCAAGGGTCCAAGGAGCAAGGAGCAAGACGTTGGCAAGGCAAGGGTCCACGGAGCAAGGATCAAGACGTCGGCAAGGCAAGGGTCCATGGAGCAAGGATCAAGACGTCGGCAAGGGTCCACGGAGCAAGAATCAAGGCGTTGGCAAGGCATGGGTCCAAGGAGCAAGAATCAAGGCGTTGGCAAGGCATGGGTCCAAGGAGCAAGAGGCCAGAGGCAACCAGGCACGGATAGCGTTGCTGTGGCCAAGAGCTGAAGGGAAATGCTGGGCTCTTATCCCTCCCAGCTCCTGCCACCAGGTGCAGTGAGATCTCAAGTGGCCTCACCTGGGTGACTACTCCTTGCCTCTCCAGCACAAGCTGATGTCTTCACCTGTGTGGCCACGCCTTGCTTCCCCAGCACAAGCTGAGGCAGGCCCCAGTCCTGCAAGGCACTACAGGCCCCAGAGCCTGACTCCTGCCCATACTCCTGACACTGTCTGTGGACAGACGCCAGCTCCCTTGGCTTGAAAGCGAGATGGGCGCTGCATCCCGTAGTCGCCTTTGAATGAACTTAACCATCCAGGGGTCCTTTACCTTTAACCTAGAGGTGGGGAAGAGAGTTTAGATCAGGCATCCCCAAACTTTGGCCCTCCAGATGTTTTGGACTACAATTCCCATCTTCTTCAACTACTGGTCCTGTTAGCTAGGGATCATGGGAGGGAGGAAGGAAGGGAGGGAGGGAGGGAGGGAGGGGGGAGAGAGGGAGAGAAAAAAAGGAAGGAAGGAAGAGGGGGGGAAGGAAGGATGGAAGGAAGGATGGAGCTTCCTAAAGCTAAAGCAAAAAAGCCAATGCAATTCTGGGCTGCATCAATAGGAGTATAGTGTCTAGACCAAGGGAAGTAATAGTACCACTGTATTCCGCTCTGGTCAGACCTCACCTGGAGTACTGTGCCCAGTTCTGGGCACCACAGTTCAAGAAGGATACTGACAAGCTGGAACGTGTCCAGAGGAGGGCAAGCAAAATGGTCAAAGGCCTGGAAACAATGCCTTATGAGAAATGGCTTAGGGAGCTGGGTATGTTTAGCCTGGAGAGGAGAAGGTTAAGGGGTGATATGATAGCCATGTTCAAATATATAAAAGGATGTCATATAGAGGAGGGTGAAATATTGTTTTCTGCTGCTCCAGAGAAGCGGACACGGAGCAATGGATTCAAACTACAAGAAAGAAGATTCCACCTAAACATTAGGAAGAACTTCCTGACAGTAAGAGCTGTTCGACAGTGGAATTTGCTGCCAAGGAGTGTGGTGGAGTCTCCTTCTTTGGCGGTCTTTAAGCAGAGGCTTGACAGCCATATGTCAAGAATGCTTTGGTGGTGTTTCCTGCTTGGCAGGGGGTTGGACTGGATGGCCCTTGTGGTCTCTTCCAACTCTATGATTCTATGATATCAGCACCGGCATCTACAGATTACTGAAAATCCAGGGATATTCAGTCATCTGCCTCTCCCCAGATTTTGAAAGAACCCGTTCGGTTTCCATCTGCCAAGACTACAAGGAGCGCTAAACTGCATTGGAGGAACCGTGGGGACATCCAGTGGTCACATGGTTTAATTAATTACAGCGGAGTTCCTCAGTGTCACAATACATTGTTTCCCAAGGGGTGTCTCTTTTATCCAGTCACTCCGTGCCGTGAAGCGTTGCTGGGCTTTTCGGTGTGTCTGTTTGCCTAGACATACTTGCAACCACTAAATGAAACTTTGTATTTCCTCTCAATTTGTATTTTCGATGTAAATGCTGGGAACTGGGAGAGACAGACAGACAGAGAGACAGACTGTGGAGAAAACAATAGCCTTCTACCCCTGCCCCCACCCCTCCACCCTCCGCCGGTGTGTGAGATATGCTTTTTTTAAAAAAAAAAAATAGGGACATTTGGTAGGTACAAGTTTCTGCCTGCTGGCTATGTGGCAGCTTGTTTAGAATGAGTTTGTGGTGCTAAAAATCATCTTCCAAATTGGCACATGCTGTCATCTGTCTGATCAAATGACAATCTTTGGAAGCTAACCCGTTTGGTTGACTCTGTTGAGGTTCTTTGCACCCCAAGGTGGGGGGCAAAAGAGAATTAGTGCCATGTAAGTCTCGATGACTGAAGCACAAGGCAAGACATATTTGGTGAGAATCTTCTCTGCCTTTCTGGGTCCAGAAACAGCAGAAATAAGTCAACCAGCCTAGACAGGGAACAAGAATTCACTGCCCAAACAGGGTCCCAGAGATTAATAGTGTTGGGCCATGACCCACAACCATTTATAAGTTGTGAATCTTTGTTTCTCAATTTGATCCTTTTATGTGGTTTTGCATGCATTGTGGTGTTTCATGCATTGTGACTTGCAGTTATTTTTATCGATCCTAGTTTAGTAGTTATTTATTCTAACTGTTAAGAGTGAATTTCTGTTTAATTATTATTTGCTGGTGCTTTGAGAGTTAATTTTATTGTGTACTATTGTATTATTGAATATTACTTTATTTAAGTCGTTCCATGTTAAAGTTATGTTTTATTATGACTTTATGTATTGGGTCCGATTATTATAAGATGTGTGTTCTGTGTTGTATATTTTGTTGCTGTAAACTGCCTTGCGTATAGTAATTGAGAACAGAGGTATACAAATTAAAAGTGAAATGAAATGAAATTGTGCGAATCTTGTTCCAGATAAGACAGCTTCCTGGGTCCCATCTCTTATTTGAGAAAGTTCTAGGGATGGACAACCCTATCAATTTTTGTCCTTGTCGAGATTGTGAATATTCCAAGACCAAGCACTGATTTCCTGAACACAGCTATTGGGTTTCCTTGAGCTGAGAGTCCTTGTGCTTTGTCTGAGGGTGGGAGCCAAGAGACACAGGAACCCTGCATGCTTCTGTTTTCTGGCCTCCCTGCTGCCACATGACACCGCCCATCTCTTGAGTCTCAAGCTATGGGATGCTGAAGAGCTGATGAACAAAGCCCTGAGGTCCAGGCAAGCATCCTTCAATAACACCATCAGTGATATGGCTACTTATTCTTGCACCTTACTCCTCCTCTCCCCAAAATTGTACCATGTTTCAAAGAAGCTGCTGTTCTTATTGTTGTTAGTCATTTAGTCGTGTCCGACTCTTCATGACCCCATGGACCAGAGCACGCCAGGCACTCCTGTCTTCCACTGCCTCCCGCAGTTTGGTCAGACTCATGTTGGTGGCTTCGAGAACACTGTCCAACCATCTCGTCTTCTGCCGTCCCCTTCTCCTAGTGCCCTCAATCTTTCCCAACATCAGGGTCTTTTCCAGGGAGTCTTCTCTTCTCATGAGGTGGCCAAAGTATTGGAGCCTCAGCTTCACGATCTGTCCTTCCAGTGAGCACTCGGGGCTGATTTCCTTAAGAATGGATATGTTTGATCTTCTTGCAGTCCATGGGACTCTCGAGAGTCTCCTCCAGCACCATAGATCTTTCCAAATGACACATAACTCTGTGCTCTGGTGTTCCATTTCCTTCCTTCCTTCCTTCCTTCCTTCCTTCCTTCCTTCCTTCCTTCCTTCCTTCCTTCCTTCCAAGAGAGTAACAACAATCACCAGTAGCAGATACTCACTAAGGTATTGTTTTCATCCCCACCTCATTATTCCATTTCCTCCCTTTCGCTTCCCTTATTTTCCTCCCTTGAAGTATAACTTGATTATGCATTCATTATAAAGACAAGGGAAGGGAATGATTAAACAAAAACATCTTTAGAATGCAGAGTTCATTTCAACCCATTTGGTTTTGTTACACACAAATTGGATTTGCATTGCAACCTCCACAGCAGGTATTCCACTTGAAATCAAAGACAGATGCTTTTATGGGATTAGAAAGAAATATCTTGGGGAATGGAGAGAGCACCTTGTTTTTGTGTGTAATAATGGCACCCAAATGCATAGTGGTTGTTTCATTATTTTATCCACCTGGAGTATTAAAACTTTTTTATTCTCTCCCCCCCCCTCCCTGCAATTAAAAGAAATTGAGGGTCTCTTTGGTTACCTGGCTTGTTGACAAAGCAAAAAAATATTTAATTTAAGATTATTTCTTTTCCGTAAGCAGCTAATGATTCCTGAACCTATTTGAATTTTAATTGTAAATGGGTTGGAGGGGAAATATTGGTGGAATCATTTCAAGTGCTGATGTTAAATTGTTTGTTTGAAAGCAGTCATTAGTTCAAACAGTCCCTGCAAAAGCGCTATTCTGTTCCTACAAGCCCTGATTTAGTTTGTGAGGACCCTCGTCATTTTTCAAATTCAGGCCCTCAATTACCTCCTTCTGAGAATGCACAGCAGGCGGGTGTGTGACAATGGAAACAGGATCAAAATTAATGCATGGATTCAAGAGCCACTAAACCCTTTGCATATTACTCAAGGAAAAGTGGGCTCCATTGGAAGCATGTCCAGCCATTCCTGGCTCCTCACCCAATACAGAATATAAGAATCTGCCTTATATAGAGCTAATCCACTGGCCCATCTAGCCCAATATGTTCTACACTGGCTGGTAGCAGTTCTCCAGCGTTTCAGACATGGGTTTCTCCCAGCCCTATGTGGAGATGTTGGGACCTTTTGCAGGCTTATCACACAGCTATGATACCTATCCATATCATACATGCTGGATAGCACCATCTGCAGTGTTGAACCTTAAACAAAAAGATCTCATCACATGCATGTTAAGAATTGTGGGTTTTTTTCTATCCTCCCTTCCCCCAAAAGGAGTCCAGGACAGCAAACAACAAAATAAATACAGCGGAACCTCGGATTTCAAACGTAATCCGTTCTGGAAGTCCGTTTGACTTCCGAAACATTCGAAAACTGAGGATCAAAGAGACGTCAGCAAATTCAACGGGGGAAATTGAGAAACGCGCCACAGAAGCCGTTCGATTTCTGAGGCGCGTTCGAAAAGGGAAGCATTCACTTCCGGGTTTTTGGCTTCCAAAACGTTCAGCAGCCGAGGCGTCCGAAAACCGAGGTTTGACTGGGCAAATTTCAATAAAACATTAAGCACATATAAAATCTATCTCTCTATCTACTGTATGTTTGTATGTATGTATGTATGTATGTATGTATGTATGTATGTATGTACATATGTATGCATAATCTATCTATCTATCTATTCAGTGATTTCAGCCCGGTGCAGATAAGATGCTGGAGGCGAGGATCTGGTACAACATCTCTTTACTTCAAAGAACAGGTAAGAGCCAGAACACAGGAATGGGGAAAACTGGGGCTTATATAATAACAGAGGACTAGCATGGGACCCAGGTGGCGCTGTGGGCTAAACCACAGAGCCTAGGGCTTGCTGATCAGAAGGTCGGCGGTTCGAATCCCTGTGACGGGGTGAGCTCCCATTGTTCGGTCCCAGCTCCTGCCAACCTAGCAGTTCGAAAGCACATCAAAATGCAAGTAGATAAATAGGAACCGCTATAGCGGGAAGGTAAACGGCGTTTCCATGTGCTGCTTTGGTTTGCCAGAAGCGGCTTTGTCATGCTGGCCACATGACCTGGAAGCTGTACGCCGGCTCCCTCGGCCAATAATGTGAGATGAGCGCGCAACCCCAGAGTCGGTCACGACTGGACCTAAAATGGTCAGGGGTCCCTTTACCTTTACCTAGCAGGGAAAAGATACATTTTGGCGGGAACCAATGGCACAGATTCCCTCCCACAGAAACCAATCCGGGAGAGGATCCAAATTCTGCACCCTGAACCAGCAAATGATAGACGTTCCCGCTGGAACTTGTACATTCAAATAAACTCTGTAATACAATACAATAAACTCTATATTACAATACATACTTGGCTGTGCTATTACTTTATTACACAACACTATCTATCTATCTATCTATCTATCTATCATCTATCTATCTTATCCTATATTATCTATCATCTATCTATCTATCTATCTATCTATCTATCTATCTATCTATCTATCTATCTATCATCTATCTATCATTTCAGGAAACATTAAAGAACAGGCACATTTCCTTGCAGCTAATAATTTCAAGGATGCCAAACACAGTATATTTCAGCCATCATATGCCAGGGGCAAACAGGAACAATTTTTAATTACTCCTGCTGGCTTGCAGGACATCTTTGGGAGACGAAACAGCTAAGAAGTGAACCTGACACAAATAAGGAGTGGCGTCAAGCTGGTGTCAAACATCTTGCTCTGCTTTCCTTTGGACCACATCAGCGAAGCTAAGAAGGAGTTCTTGTCATCTGGGCAGCCCAGGACTTCCATACCCTGTTTCTCCAAAAATAAGACGTAGCCATAAAATAAGCCATAGCAGGATTTTTTAGCATTCCAGGAATATAAGCCATGCCCCAAAAATAAACCATAGTGATAACTCTACCATACTTAATAAAAAAAATAAGACACCCCCTGAAAATAAGCCATAGTGTTTGTTTGTTTTTTGAGGAAAAATAAATATAAGACGGTGTCTTATTTTCGGAGAAACACGGCACACAATGCCTAGGCCTGTGACCCAGGGAAGTCGCTTTGGTGCTACAGGAGGCAACAGGCAGCAGTATATCAGTTTCTGCAGCCACAGCAAGTGTATTTCTTCAGCAGTTTGATTTCACAGCAAGTGTATTTCTTCAGCAGTTTGAGTTCACCCCCGGAGGCACACTCCATTGTAATAATAATTGCCTTTCAAAATGGACGGATGCCAACAATATTTATTTCATTTCCATACCACTTTATGTGTGTTTTTGAGGGGGATTCAAAGCATTTTACAACCTACGTTAAAACTAGAGGAGACATTCCAGAAATGAGGAGCCACCACTGGAAAGGCCCTGTCATGGGTCAGTGGTGCCAAACAACCTACAGCAAATAGCATCTTGAAGGGAGCAATTTAGGGAAGGTTTCTCCGATGCTGTGCTGCTTCCCCAGTCAACTTATCCCTCACCCCATGCTTCATGTAGGTTTTTAAAAGGGCAAAAAGTCCACTAGCTCTCCTAATATATCATAATACCATTTTGGCCCAGGTGGCAAGAGTAAAACCGCATTGAACTCCTGGGAGTTACAACTTGTGTAACTGATGTCATGAGGAACACGCTACACAAAGGGGGTAGGTGGTGATGTATAAGTTAACTGTATTGTTTTGTAGCACGGTAAATTTTTCATCACTTCTCATCTATGTTTTGGATCAGAAAAGAAGAAGAAGAGACATGGATCAGAAGGGCATAGAAGGTGATAAATATTTCACACGTTCTCTCCTAAAAATAAAAGGAGTCGGGTGGACTGCTTCATGAATTTATGTGTTCATGTGGCTTAGGATGATTAGATGTATTCATGAATGTTGAAATACAAAGGAAAGAACAGCAACAAACAACTGTATAAAAGAACCGGAGATGCCAGCATTGCTTATATTCATTGAAAAATGCACTTGTATTTTTGTGAGGCAAGAAGCGTGTTTCTCAAACTGGGGCAGAGAGAGAGAGAGTGTCTCCGGAAGGAGATGAAAGGCAAGCAGTGAACGATTTTGCGTATCTTATTGATAAAAGATTGGGATAGTCCTCACAGCTGATCCCAAGGATGAGAGGGACCATGGCAGGATGATATTTTCAGGGGGTGCTGGCAACTGCCTGAGGAGGCCTGCATATCATCATTTTCCCCAGACCCAAAGCCAGGGCACTTATCTTCCTGGATGTGCTCCACTGCGAGTCATGTGACCTGCGCCTCGCTCTAGCCCTGGAAAAGTGCTTTATTGGGGCAATATCTTGCATGGTGTCCCCAAAAAACCATGCATTTTGGGGTGCCACGTGAGATTGCGGCCCAGAAAGAGTGCTTTTTTCAGGGCGAGAGTGCAGGGCAACAGCACACAAGATGGCGGCACCCAAAATGGCTGCTGAGATCTCATGCGGAAAAAATGGAATGTGACTATTTTCCGGGGCATTCGGCAGGTAAGTGCTGGCTGGTGATGTAGGGCCTGGCCCTCCTGTGTGTAAGCAACAGACCTACCAGAATCACAGAGTTGGAGCTACAGGGTTTTCAATCCCTTACTTTTACAGGGTCAGAGGGTTTACAAGCATCTTAAATCGCCTTTGAGCTTCTCTGCTACTGTTTATTTCACGGGTAGAGGGAACCTCAAGTCTGGGGATCAAATGTGTGCCTCCAAACTTCTCTATCTGGCTTTTGGGACTCTACTCTAGAACATGCGCCCTCACCAGGCCTGCCTCACCGTCTCTGTGAATTCTGCAGAAGAAGCCATGACTGTCTAAATCGGCATGACACTCCTTTAAATGTATACAGGTAGCAACCATTTTGGGCGCGTCGGCTATGCGCATGTCTGCGCATGCACACCTCATGCCAAACCCAGAGGTGACCCAAAAATGTCGCAAAAAGGGGCAGAATGGGGTGGGGGTGGCCTGCTTTTTTCAATGGTGTTTCGAATGCACACAATTTCATTTATATCTGTGGTGCCTCAGAACGTAACCCCCGAGTAAATGGGGGTGGGGGTAGCCTGTAGTACAGCCGGGCGTGTCGGTCATTAAGTGTGTGTGGGAGGAGACGCTACCTCAGGTGGCACACACCCCTTTGGCGGTGTCCCCATCATACCTGCCAAGTTCCTCTCTGAAAAATAAGGGACCGGACCGGAAGTAGCATACCGGAAGTAGCGTGTCAGCCATTTTGGAACTGGGCGGAGCATGCTCAGAAGTGACTTTTGATGCTGCTGTACCCAGTTCCAAAATGGCCGCCGCACCAGAAGTCGCGCTGCAGCCATGTTGGAACTGGGCAGAGCAGCATCAAAAGTCGCTTCTGAGCATGCTCCGCCCAGTTCCAAAATGGCCGCCGCGCCAGAATAAACCGGGGAAAAACAAAAAAAATCCATTTTTTCGGCTGGGGACAGCTGGAAAAACGGGGGTTTCCCGGGGAAAACGGGAGACTTGGCAGCTATGGTCCCCATGGGCTGACTCCCCACCCACCCACTCACTGTCTCCCATCACTGGCAGAGAAGCAACACTGACATCTTGCAAGATCATGCAAGATCATGAGGGGGCTGGCTAGAAATCAGTGCCAATTCCAGTGCCACTGCACCGCTGGCAGCAGACACGGTGGGTGAAGAGCACAGGCAGCAGCGGCAGGGCAGGGTGGCATTTCTCGTTTCGCCTCGAGTGGCAAAATGGGACGTACCGCCCCTGTAGTGCAGAGAAGGGCAGAAGTCCCTTGCACCTTGTTTTTGCATGGATCTGTATCCAACTAAGCTTGATCCAGAGCAGACCCATTGAAGTTTACAGGCCCAACTTAGCCATATTCTTTCATTTCAGTGGGTCTACTCACTGAAATGAATGAAGTTGGGCCTAAAAAATTTCAATGGGTCTACTCCGAGTCAGATTTAATTGAATACCACCCCATGTCTTCCACTTAAATAATAATAATAATAATAATAATAATAATAATAATAATAATAATAATAATAATAATTTATTATTTATACCCTGCCCATCTGGCTGGGTTTCCCCAGCCACTCTGGGCAGCTTCCAACCGAATATTAAAAACAGTACAGCATCAAACATTAAAAACTTCCCTAAACAGGGCCGCCTTCAGTTGTCTTCTAAAAGTAAAATAGTTGCTTCTTGCCTTGACATCTGCTGGGAGGGCGTTCCACAGGGTGGGTGCCACTACCGAGAAGGCCCTCTGTCTGGTTCCCTGTAACCTCACTTCTCGCAATGAGGGAACCGCTAGCAGGTCCCAGGTGCTGGATCTCAGTGTCCGGGCTAAATGGTGGGGGTGGAGACGCTACTTCAGGTACATAGGACCGAGGCCGTTTAGGGCTTTAAAGGTCAGTACCAACACTTTGAATTGTGTTCGGAAACGTACTGGGAGCCAGTGTAGATCTCTCAGGACCGGTGTTATGTGGTCCCGGCGGCCACTCCCAGTCACCAGTCTGGCTGCCACATTCTGGATTAATTGCAGTTTCCGGGTCACCTTCAAAGGTAGCCCCACGTAGAGCGCATTGCAGTAGTCCAAGCGGGAGATAACCAGGGCATGCACCACTCTGGTGAGACAGTCTGTTTTCTAAATAATAATTTTTTTAAAAAAAAAGCCCACCAAACATTGTAACTTTTCCTCATAGGAGAGTTGCTCCAGCCTTCACAAACATATGGAGATGCACAGACACACAGAGAGACACTTCTCTCCCAACCCACAATTCTATGCTTAGAGTTGCTTTGTTATTTTAATTTCCCTTGCTCTACGGACGGCATAATCTTTGAAACAGGCTGTAGGATTATATAAATATATAGCTAACTGTCTCCACAAGCCCATTGGAGAGATGGCATTTCCACTGTAGCATTTCGTGACAGTGTTACCTGATGAGATGAAGCCATTTTATATATATATTTTTCGGTCAGAAAAGGGAAAAGGGAAGAGTTGGTGGTGTCAACATAAATCGCGTTACTCAGTTTCATGCTGAGATCAAGATTCCTAAAGGATCCTTCCTTACTCAACAGAAGAAGGGGGTGAGAAAAGCCAAAAGGAAGAGAGAGAAAAGAGATACTTTTGAAGAAGAAGGTTGATCAATTTTGCAGCATTGCTTTGACTAATGCACACATTTTGGGCACCTATCATATTTTATTTTAAGAATTTTGCCAGAGTTCTTTTTTTAAAAAGCTTGAGAAAAAAAATGAAAAGGGGGAAGAAGAAGAAGAAGAAGAAGAAGAAGAAGAAGAAGAAGAAGAAGAAGAAGAAGAAGAAGAAGAAGAAGAAGAAAGGGAAATAGTTCCCTTCATGCCAGCAAACAAAAGCAGGGCCTTAAAGAAGTACTCTGTTGCCCTTGAGCTGAGAGGGAAATTCATTCCCATTCTTTGACCTTACCTACAAGACTTTTCCAGCTGTTGTTATACAGGTAGAGCAGTCAGTGGATGTGGGTCTTCTAGGACGAATGGCTCAGTGCCCCCCAACCTCTGCCTGCCCCTCAACTAGCCCCACTTCTTACTTCCACCCAGTCCAAGGAGCAGCCCTACTTGTCTGTTTCCTCCTCCTTTGTCTCAGTATTACCTTGTAGACCTCAGCAAGGAGAAGGAGGGGGGAACTGTTTTTCACTGGCTCTGATGCCACCTACTGTTGGCCTCCCTCCCAGCACCTTTCCAGACGCATCACATGATCAGTGGTGAGTAGGGTTAGAAGCAACAGTGGATGGAGCCACAAAGGCATGTGGCCTCAGGAAAGTCCTGCTACAGTGTCCCTGGATCAGGGACTGTACCTAGCTGTCCACAACTTGTGAGATTTGCTGGAGCCGATCAATAGCTGCATCAGAGTACAGTACTACATGAAATGTTCCAAACAGGCCCTTTCTAGAACACAGCGCTTGTACTGTTAAACTAGGACTTGTTGTTTTAAAACATAAGGACACAAGAAGAAAGCTGCTGGATCAGACCAATGGCCCACTTAGCCCAGCATCGCAGTAGCCAACCAGATGCATGTGGGAAACCCACAAACAGAATCTGAGCACAAGAGCAACTCTCCCTTCCTGAGGTTTCCAACAAGTGGTATTCAGAAGCATTGCTGCCTCCGACTGTGGAGGCAAAACAGAGCCACATTGGCTAATTGCAGGGGCCGGGCAGAGGATGAATGGTGGAGACCGCCTCCCCAGCCTGACCCTTCCAGAGAAGGAGACAGTTCAGAATTACGACAGGGGTTTGAGGGAGGTCACAGCTCAGAGGCAGATGAGGGGGAAAGCTGGGAAATAATGGGAGGGGGGGAGGAAGAATAAGCACCAATGTTTTTAGAAAGCATTCAAGACCCACCCCTCTCTCCCAGAACACGGCGGGCCTTGAAAGTAGGAGAGCAAAGAGCTCAAAGGCAGAAGACACTTTCCAGCACCCATATTGATGACACATGTGGAAGTGGGAGAGACCGAGCTGGTGGAGATTCACTCGGAGCAACGCCATTATTCTGAGAGGCCACATTCCCAAGCCTGTCTCTGTGAATATTGAATAAAAGCGGATGGTAAGGTCTTTTCCTTGTCTTGTCCATTCCTGGAACCTGCCATGGGGTTGGTTCCTCTGCCGCCTGACACGAGTTGCCAATAATAGCCCTTTCCTCAATAATAATAATAATAATAATAATTTGTTATTATTATTTATACCCCAGCCACTCTGGGCAGCTTCCACAGAATATTAAAATACAATAATCTATTAAACATTAAAAGTTTCCCTAAACAGGGCTGCCTTCAGATGTCTTCTAATGTCTGGTAGTTGTTTTTCTCTTTGACATCTGGTGGGAGGGCATTCCACAGGGTGGGCGCCACTACCGAGAAGGCCCTCTGCCTAGTTCCCTGTAACTTGGCTTCTCGCAACGAGGGAACTGCCAGAAGGCCCTCGACGCTGGACCTCAGTGTCCGGGCAGAACGATGGGGGTGGAGACGCTCCTTCCATGAACTTGTTAGACCTCTTCTAATGCCATCTAGGCTGGTGGGCATCACTGCCTCCTGTGGGAGTGAGTTCCATAGTTCAACAATATGCTGCATAAAGAAATACTTTATTTAAACTGTCCTAAGGGAAATTATGACGCATATGTTTCCCTATGTGCCCAAAGTTCTCTGTGCACAGCCAGGAAGGCTGGGGGGTTTAAAGCATCATAATAACCATGGACATTGATCCTACAGACAGTAGGAGCCAGTTCTACCGATGGGATCTTTTTGTCCAGACAGTGATCTGAAGGCAAAAGAGGCTGTTCTCCAGCTGATCCCTGGTAACAGCCTGGTTAAGAGACTGCCTAGGTGCCATAAACAAGAGAGAGAAGCAGTATGGTATAGTGGTTAGAGGGCTGGAGCTAAGCCCAGTAACAGCTGGATTCAAATCCATGTAGTGAGTGACCTCGGACCACTCACTCTCAGCCTAATCTACCTCACAGGGTTGGTGTGAGGGTTAAATGAGAGTAAAGGACCATGTGCGCTTTATTAATCCCCTTGGAGAGACTGTGGGATGCAAAGATGATAAACTGATGTAAATTTAAAGATGTAAATGACTCCAAACTCCTCTGAAGGACAGAGAGCTATAAACTGGGATGAGTCAATGAAGTAATTTTATTACTTTACGGCCTCGGTCCTGTATACCTGAAGGAGCGTCTCCACCCCCATCATTCAGCCCGGACACTGAGATCCAGCGCCGAGGGCCTTCTGGCGGTTCCCTCACTGCGAGAAGCAAAGCTACAGGGAACCAAGCAGAGGGCCTTCTCGGTAGTGGCACCCGCCCTGTGGAACGCCCTCCCATCAGAGGTCAGAGAGATAAACAACTACCTGACATTTAGAAAATATCTAAAGGCAGCCCTGTTTAGGGAAGCGTTTAATCTGTGATATTTTAATGTATTTTAATGTGTATTGGAAGCCGCCCAGAGTGTTGGGGGGGACCCGGCCAGATGGGCGAGGTATAAATATATTATTATTATTATTATTATTATTATTATTATTATTATTATTTGCTCAAGTAGGCTGAAAACCCTCCTAATTCAACCAAAAGACCCACTTTTTCAAATTTCCACGGTGGCCTGAACCACATGCTACTAAATTCCTTCAGAAGCTCCTTCTCTCCTTCTCTCTCTCTCTCTCTCTCTCTCTCTCTCTCTCTCTCTCTCTCTCCTTTAACCCCCTGGAAGACTCCACCTCAAAAGCACAATAAACACTTTACAAAGGATAATCATAAGACTTGCCATTCCCACAATAGCAGATAATCACCTCCAATTTCTAGATGTGTTTTCATCTGTTTCTCTCCTTCTCTTTCTTCTTTTCATCTTTCCCTCCCAGCATCTTTTAGGTTTGTTGTTGTATGCTGTTTTATTTTCACTTTTATTTGAGAACTCCCCCACTCCACCCTGCTGAAATGAGTGAAATATGGTGTTTTAAGTGAGCTGATTTCTCTCTTCTGGGTGGTCTTGCTGTCCTTTGATAAGCATCTCTCTCTCTCTCTCTCTCTCTCTCTCTCTCTCTCTCTCTCTCTCTCTCTCTCTCTCTCTCTCTCTCTCTCTCTCTCTCTCTCTCTCCTTCCAGTGTAGATAGAAATCTAGATAAATAAATAGGCAGACCGGACAGGCACCTACGCTGGGTAGAAAGGATCAAACAGCCCTGCTCTTTCTCCTGTGTAAAGGAATGCAATATTTATCACAGCTTACTCATGGGGAGGAAGGATCTGAGAATATTCCCTTCTTCTGTGCTTTGGTCTAGGGGCTGCACATGCACATCCCGGTCCATTCTATTGGGTGAACTCTGTGCTCATTTCTCCTGCTTAGCCACTGGCTATTGGGGAGGCGGGAGCAACGCACACAGCACAAACCAGCTTGTTAGCTCTCATCTCCTCCACCCAAATGCTGGTTTGTGCTGTGTGTGGAGGGCTGAGTTTGAGGAAGCCTGTATTAGAGACTCAAGTCACATTGAGCCACACAATACATCAAAAAGCACTGATATGCAGTCGAGGGGAATCCTGGGAACTGTAGTTTGCTAAGGGTGCTGGGAGGTGTAGATCTGTGAGGTTAGCACCCTCGGCAAACTACAGTTCCCAGGATTCTCCATCGCTGTTAAAGTGGTACCACAGTGTTTTATATGCATGCTGCAGGCATACCCGTCAACTCGCGGATTGAAAAATACGGGATCAGCAGCGGCGCGGCACCGGAGGTCGCTTCTACGCATGTCCAGACATGCGTAGAAGCGACTTCCGGTGCCGCTCTGCCCTATTTCTGGTGCCCGGACATGGGCAGAGTGGCACCCGAAATTGGTTCTGCGCATGTCCAGACATGCGCCAGAAGGAGCCTCCCTGGCCAGCAGGAGCGGCTTTGAAAATCTGGGGGAATTATGGGATATCTCACCATTCGGGATAACAGCGGGAAACGGCTTTAAAAACGGGGGTTTCCCACGAAAAACGAGAGACTTGGCAGCTATGGCTGCAGGTGTGACCTGAGAGATACGGAGATTTAAAGATTCATCCATCCCTACCTGTCTGCATACACCTGGGAGGCCCACTTTGACATCGCCACACCCCATTCCACACCTGCTGCCTTAGCTGCCAATGCAAACAAGTGGGAGGCATGTTTTACCTGCGTCCCTGTCCCCCCAAACTCAGCGCAACTGGAGTCTGCATGCATCAAGGAAGGAGTGTGGTTATCTAACTTGATCGTGGCAAGTTGCTAAATAAATTGGAGAGCCAGAGAAGCGGGGGTGCTATAAATAACAGCAGCATCTGCATCAAGGGTCCTCCAAGACATGGGGTGGGTGGAAATTGTCACAAACACCACCTGTGCTGTGCGCTGATGTGACTTTTTCTTACTCCGTGCAGCAGACGTTTGTAAAACCCAGCTGTGGGTATAGTGCTAATTTAATAGGTGGTTTTCTGTTGTGTGTGTGCTCCAATACTCTATTGTACATTGTTATCCCCTCCCTTCTCCCTTGCCTTAATTAGGTTTACAGATACAGTTCAGGAGTGGAACCAAAGGCATATGAACCCCCGAGGTATAAGTCTCAAAAATGCAGGTGTTCAAGATAAAGAGGTTGGAATTGGGTGGGTTAAAGGTAGTCTCACAAGGTTCTTCCAAGAACTCATCCTAGCTCTGGTGCCAAGAATGGCTTCAGGAATCAACCAGGAGACTGAATATGCAGCAGAGTTTAATGGGCGACACAAACGCTGTAGGGAGGTTTTTAATGTTTGAGGGTTTTTGTGTGTTTTAATATTTTGTTGGAAGCCGCCGAGAATGGCTGAGGCAACCCAGTCAGATGGGCGGCATATAAACAACAAGAACAGCAGCAACAGTTTGAAGGGAAGGCTTTAAAAAAAATCCCAACGAACAAATAGCAACATGGTTAATTTTGAAAGTTTTAGACAATGCAGTGTTGCACAGGAACAAAACTGCAAATCACTTGCTAGGCTGGAGGTGAAAAGATGCAGGAAACCTTCACAGATATCCTATAATACCCATTTTTCCGATGTCAAAATGGCTCCACCCTCACAGAAGAGGAAGATATCTATGGGCTTGAAAGAACCGCAAAGATTCACAGAAGTACACTGCAATGAAAGCTGGGCATGCTCAGTGAGCATGGAATGTTGACTGCTGGTGAATGCAGAAAAGTGTGTGCTGTTAAAGGAAAGGAAATGGAATTGAGCGACTGGCATGGAAAGGAGTAATTTGAATCCAGAACAGAGAGCACTCCACTCTGCAACATTCTGTTACCGGTCCCATTTGTACGCCTATTCTTCAGGGGATCTTGGCATGAAGAAACTGGATAGAGATATTTTACCCCTCCCTCTCTCAAAGCACTAGAACTCGTCGACATCCAATTAAGCTGAATGTTGGAGGATTTGGGGCAGTTTTTTAAAAAAGCACTTCTGCATTCAGCACACAGTTAAACTACGGAACTCACTGCTGCTGGAAAACAGAGAGCAGAGGGAGAGAGCTTGATCCCTGCTTGTGGGTTCCCCACAGATCAGCCAATGTGAGAATATGATGCTGGACCTAGAATCATAGAATCATAGAATCATAGAGTTGGAAGAGACCACAAGGGCCATCCAGTCCAACCCCCTGCCAAGCAGGAAACACTATCAAAGCATTCTTGACATATGGCTGTCAAGCCTCTGCTTAAAGACCTCCAAAGAAGGAGACTCCACCACACTTCTTGGCAGCAAATTCCACTGTCAAACAGCTCTTGTTGTCAGGAAGTTCTTCCTAATGTTTAGGTGGAATCTTCTTTCTTGTAGTTTGAATCCATTGCTCCGTGTCCGCTTCTCTGGAGCAGCAGAAAACAACCTTTCTCCCTCCTCTATATGACATCCTTTTATATATTTGAACATGGCTATCATATCACCCCTTAACCTTCTCTTCTCCAGGCTAAACATACCAAGCTCCCTAAGCCGTTCCTCATAAGGCATTGTTTCCAGGCCTTTGACCATTTTGGTTGCCCTCCTCTGGACACGTTCCAGCTTGTCAGTAACCTGGTGGGCCATTGACCTGATCCTGCACATGTTTCTTAAGTTCTTACATTCAGGTCGGAGAAGCCAGTGTTTCATCTCTTTATTATTCCGGCCACCTGTGTTGGGGGCCTAGATTGCTCTGCTCCTGCCCGAAACTCGTGTCTTGAATGGCCCCTGAAATCACAGGTGTTCGCCATGCTTGCTCTGGGGTTGACACGCTTTTAGGTAATCCCCTGGGGGAAACACTTTAGTGTTGGCGCGAAGCACAGATTAGATAAAGGAATAGTTTTCCGCACTAATTGGTCTCTTAAGTGTTCCTCCTCGCCCCTCTTGTCACCAGAACCACTCACACCTGTGGGAACACACACCCATTTATAGCTTTGTCAGGACTCTTAGCAGGCTGTCAGAGTCTGGGGTGTTCGGTGACGGTGTTAACCTTTGGAGTACAAACTGTCTTTAATGCAACTACAAGGGAAAGAACAAAGATTTGAGCACACCGTCTCTAGAAAGCTTGTGGATGTTATTCCTGGGGGGACTTGGTAATCATCATTATCAGGCAGTAAGCCTTTCCCATTTGCAAAAGGGCACCACTTTGCAAAAACTGGAAAAGGGACCCCCACAGGTAAATTAATCCAAAGGTCTTTGGTATTTCCAAACCCACGAACCATCTTTAACACCAAACTGCGACCCGAGAGACACGTTTAGTTTTGCTTTATGCATTATTTTATCTTTATATAATGTTCCCACTTCCTTACTTTCCTGACTAGATTTGCCAAATTATCTCCTCTTCTCTGTCTCCTCTCTTTTGCCCGACCCTTTTCTTCTCATCTTTTCTCTTCAAAAGTTGAGGTGCCATCCAGTTTAGGTGCAGCCCAGTGGTGTACAACTGGAAGACCACAAAGTACCGCATCCCTGTCTCGGGAAAGCATATACTGTATATCGCCATGTAACATACGAACTCTCCTGAGTCTGTCTGTCTGTCTCTCATTCCACACACCCACACAACATCCTAATCCATGGGTCCCCAAACTAAGGCCCAGGGGCCGGATGTGGCCCAATCAACTTCTAAATCCGGCCCCCGGACGGTCCGGGAATCAGCATATTTTTACATGAGTAGAATGTGTCCTTTTATTTAAAATGCATCTCTGGGTTATTTGTGGGGCCTGCCTGGTGTTTTTTCATGAGTAGAATGTGTGCTTTTATTTAAAACTAGCTGACCCGGCCACGCGTTGCTGTGGTTCTTTCCTGTGATTCCCCCCCCCTGTCCCGATCCATGACGTATCCTGCCCCTCCTCCCTCCACCCCGGCTCATCCCTGTGTTTCGGTAGGGTACCCTTCCCTCTGTTGTCCCTGGGGAGTGTTGGCCCCTCCCCCCTGTATCTCCATACCTTGGCCCCCACCCTTTGAAAAGGAACTGTTAGGTTCTGGGTTCTATTTCCCAGAATGCACTTTTGTCTGAACCCTCTGTTGTCCCTGGGCAGTGTTGGCCCCTACCCTCGGTATCTTCCTACATTGGCCCCCAGCCTTGGAGAAGGAGCTGTCAGTTTCTGGGTTCCATTTCCCAGTATTTACTTTTGTCTGAGCCCTCTGTTGTCCCCTCCCCCCTGTGTCTCCATACATTGGCCCCTGTGCACGCATCGTGAACATTTCTATATATTTAGATTAAGGATCGGGGGTGATGATGCGCCCTAGGACACAGAGAACTACTTAAAGAATCCCAACCCAGGGGGGTCAAATAGTGAAGCCCCACAGCCCTGTAGCAACAGACAGGCCCAGACAGAAGGAAGGGGATCATATGGGCCACTTGGTGCAGGCCTCCAAATCCAAAGGGGGCCTCGGTCAGCATATTCACAATCAGTAAAATGGAAAAAAGTAACAAAAGGGTTAAAAACAGGGTCACATTATCTACCTGGTCCCGGCCTCTGTCTGGCCCTGCAAGGGCCTGGCAACAGAAGGTGCGTTCTGAAGCAACCAAGTTGTTCAGTTCCATAAAAAACCCAGGAAGTGGCAAGGGGAAGGTAGGGGATTGTAAATCGAGGGGGTTGGAATTGGGCATTGCATGGAAAAAAGTAACAAAAGGGTTAAAAACAGGGTCACATTATCTACCTGGCCCCGGCTTCTGTCTGGCCCTGCAAGGGCCTGGCAACAGAAGGTGCGTTCTGAAGCAACCGAGTTGTTCAGTTCCATAAAAAACCCAGGAAGTGGCAAGGGGAAGGTAGGGGGTTGGAATTGGGCATTGCAAATATCTGAGGACTTAAACTGGGAAGAGAAAGTGCATGGTTGTTTTTTAAAAAAAAGACGCAGAGGGTTGCATTCCGTCATAGTATATGTGAAATGGAGGGTAATAGCCCCCCTTCAGATCCCCCTGAGCCTCAGAGTCCCCCTGAGTCGAGGCGAGATACTGTGGAGAGGGCAGGTTTCATCCCTGTGTCTCCCCCCCCCTGTTCTGACCCATTACGTATCCCTGCCTTTTATTCATTGGACCTTGTTGCTGGAAAAGGCCTGTTTTCAGTTGAAACAAAATAAAAATATTCCTTCCAGCAGCACCTTAAAGACCAACTAAGGTGCTGCTGGAAGGAATTTTTTTATTTTGTTTTGACTACGTCAGACGTTGTGACTAATCCCTGTGACTGCCCCGTGTCCCGATCCATGATCTATTCAGCTTGTCTCCCCCCTCCATGACCGGTTTTGAAGGATGGTATTTATTTTTGTTGTCTTGTGGATTTTTTTTGGGGGGGGGTAGTGTTGCTAAATGGTAAAGTAAAAAGCCCTTGCGGTGCAGGGGCCTACATAAATCAAAGGCCGTGCTGCGGCCTGTGCCACCCCCCCCCCCGGCAGGCCCCGACCTACACTTGGAAATGTTGGTTTTTTGTTGGGGTTTTTTTTGGGGGGTAGTGGTGCTAAATGGTAAAGTAAAAACCCCTTGCTGTGCCCCCAAGTGTGTTGCTGTGGGTTCCCCCCCCCCGGGCCTGTCAGGGGCCTACATAAAACAAAAGCCTAGTGGTTGGTCTGATAATGGCCGTCTTGGTTTTCAGTTGCTTGGTTGATGATGATGTCATTTGGTTTGTGGGTGTGGCTTAGATTTCACAGGAAGGGAGGGGGTGTACTGTGGGAGGAATTCCACTTGAGGGCGCTGTTTGACTTGGTGGAAAAGCGGGTCAAATCCTGCCGAGGTGTGTGATTTGAGGTTTTTCATGTCCCCTACAACCCTCGGGGAGTGGCCTGGATCGCTGTGTCAAAATTTCAGGACGATCGGTCAAGCGGTAACGGAGAACATAGCGGCCGGCAATTTCAAGATTTTTACATTTTTATATATATAGAAGAAGATGCATCTCCCGGTTATTTGTGGGGCTTAGGAATTCGTTCATATTTTCCCCCAAAATATAGTCCGCCGCCCCCCCCCCCACAAGGCCTGAGGGACAGTGGACCAGCCCCCTGCTTAAAAAGTATGCTGGAATGGCATACGAAAGATGAGCAAACAAAATGTGTAATGATTAAATGGGCAAATGATGTAGGACATAATATCATGGTGGAAGATTGGGAAAGGTTGTGGAAGTATAATATGAAATTTACCACGTGTACAGTGTTAAAAGAAAACTTAATGAAAATGATGTATAGATGGTATCTGACTCCAGTAAAGTTAGCTAAGATTTATCACAAACAAGATAATAAATGTTGGAAATGTAAAAATCAAGAAGGAACTTTCTTCCACATGTGGTGGACGTGCCCCCAAGTGAGAGACTTCTGGGAAAAGATTTATAATGAATTGAAAAAAAGTGTTGAAAAACACCTATGTTAAGAAACCAGAAGCCTTTTTACTTGGGATAACGGGAGATGAAATACCTAGGAAGGATGTTACTTTTTTTCTGTATGCCGCAACAGCTGCAAGAATTCTACTCACAAAGAATTGGAAGAATGAAGAATTACCAACAGTGGATGAATGGCAGAAGAAGCTGATAGAATTTATGGAACTGTCTGAGTTGACCGGGAGACTCCAGGATCGGAGTGAAGTAGCAGTGGAAGAAGATTGGGGAAAAAATTAAAATTTATTTAAAGAATAAGTGTATAATAGATTAGAATCAATGGAAGTGAGGGAGATACAAAGAGGTTGTAGATAATACAATGGTGTGAAATAAGTATTGTTAGAAGATAGTTATAATTGAATTAAAAGGAAAGATATAGATAGCGTGTAAAATGGTAAGATATAAAATATAGAGAAATAAGGTAATATTAAGTAAAATTTAGAGTTTATATAAGATTTAGAGATTACTAAGGATGATCTGTAAAGGAACGCAGAAGGAGGTGGAATGAGGAAGGCATTAGATTAGAAATAAGGGTTATAAATTAGAATTTTTGTTTCTGTATTTTTGAATTTTTTGTATTTTGTATTTTTGTGTGTTTTGTATTTTTGTATGTTTTTGTTGCTTGTTAAAAAAAAATCTCAATAAATACATTAAAAAAAGAAAAAGAAAAGTTTGCTGACCCCTATACAAACGAAGAAAAAGAAACACTGAAGGTTTAGAAGGGGAGATCAGCTTTGTGGCTACAAGCCCAACTAGCAGAAGGTCTGTATGGATGTTCATTACACACATACACACATGCATCCGGCCCCAGGGCCTTAGTTTGTGGACCCCTGGGTTAGTGCGTAGGCAGCCTTAATTGCCAAGTAAGTTTTCCTGCTTTGCCTCTATTCCTCTCACCTGCTCAGCAAACAACTGTTACAGCACCACCTAGTGTCCAAGATGATCATTTCATCCGCTCATCAATGCAAGCAAGATAATACTGTATTTAGGCGAAACTCATTGCAAATGAGAAGGGGAGACGACAGAGGACGAGATGGTTGGACAGTGTTCTCAAAGCTACAAACATGAGTTTGAACAAACTGTGGGAGGCAATGGAAGACAGGAGCACCTGGCATGCTATGGTCCATGGGGTCACGAAGAGTCGGACACGACTAAACGACTAAACAACAGCAACAACATTGCAAATGCTCTGCTACTGTATATACGGCCTGCCGGAGACATTCTTAATTATTATTTTTTAGTCTATCCTATTGCAGTTTTAACTTTCTATATGTTTTAAATCATGGTTATAAGTCTTTCAGTGATAATTTTATTGTTTTACCTGATTTGTTAAACCGTTTTGAGGTTTCTTTTCCAAGCAAGTATATAAATCTTATGAAATGAAATTAACAAATAACAGCGGAATCAATGTACTTCATATAACGACTTTATATAGCGACATGAGGGAAAGGGGTGGGCAGGACTCAGCACCACCCAAACAGCATTTTGGACAGTGGGATGATAACAGAAGGGGAATAGGGGCAGGCAGGTTAATCTGTTTCTGTTGTGTGTTAAGTTTGCATTCATAGGCCCCCATCTGCATTGTACCTTTAAGGAAGAATCGTACCACTTTAAGCAGCATGACTACTTCCCACAAAGAGTCCTGGGAACTGTAGTTTGTTAAGGGTGTGGAGAGTTGTTGGGAGACCCTTCATAGAACTGCAATTCCCAGAATGGCGTAACAATCAATCCTTCTTCCCAGGGAACTCTGGGAATTGTACCATCCCCCAACAGTCTGTCAAATAATATATCTCCTGCCAAGTTCTTTTACTCCAAAGTTCTCACTGGAGACCTTTTGGCTCCACCGTACATACAACAGTCACCATTCATTCCTGTGGGAGAAAATCAATGGGCATGGCAACTTCTCATGAGTGGAAGCAGACCTGCTCTCCCTGGCAGTGGGCAGTGGTGTGTGTGTGTGTGTGTGTGTGTGTGTGTGTGTGTGTGTGTGTGTGTGTGTCCCCTCCACTCCTTTGAGGTCTTCTGCTTCCTTGCCTGCCCTAAATACTGTTTCCCAAGCACAAGGCAATTACAAATTGTCCCTTGAAGTGGCCGGCAGCCAGTACAATGGACCATATTGTTGCGCCAGCTGCAGCTTTCCAAACAGTGGTGGCTACGGGTTCCTTCAAGGGCCAAACCTGCCCCACCCTGGCCCTCTCCACTCTCATTCTACTCTAACTAGCATATCAAGATGGCAGCCTGTAGGGCTCAGGTGCAGAACCTCAGGCATCCTTGAGGAGTGGCGTTGCTTCTCGCATTGCTTGGATAGAGAAGTCTCTCTGTGTAGAAACCTCTGGCTGGAACGTAGCCTGCTGTACACAGGTGAGGATCGCTGCCTTTGCTCCTCCCACTTTTCCCTCTGGCCCTGCCCACCACTGGCACTCGGAAGGTTCCTCGGGGAAGAATGTGGCCCTCTGGCTCCAAAATCCCCCCAACCCTGCTGTCCTGTGGAGCGTGAGGTGTCTCGATTCCTTGTTCCCAACTGTGATGTTTCATGCGATGGGAGAAGCATGAATAATTGCGCTCCTTGAAAGAGCATAACGCGCTATGAAAAACTCCTCCTGCTTCAGTCACCAGAAGTACATGTGGCACATTATGCCTCGTGTGATGGATTGAATGAGAAAGCAGCGAGGGAAGGAATCCTTGCTCTACCCAAAGCGTTGGGACTCGGAGTGTGTGATTATCCTAGCCCCTGGCAGCTGGCGAATCGGTCTGTGTCAGTTTATATATATATATGCATCCCATTTGAAGTTTGTCACTTAACAAGTGTGATTTTAAAGCTTTCTGGCGGGGATCTGTACTTGCAGGGGGTTTTTTTTGTTTGTTTTTTTCCCCTCCCCTTCGCTTACCATTTGTTTTAATTATTCCTGATGTTTTTGCCTATCAAATTTCACATTGTAGGCTTCTTCAAAAGAGGAGAGACTGTGCAATTGTCATAACAACAAAGCTCTTCATTACCATAAGAACTTTTTGACAGCTTTATTTTTTATTTTTGGGTGTGTTTTAAAAAAAATAGGGTTTGGGGTTTTTTTATATAAAAACAACAACAGCAACAACCAATTACTTTTTATCAGTCTGATTCATGTTCTTCTTAAACAGATTACAGTCTTTGCTCCAGAAGTTACAAAGTGATGGGGAGAATGCATTATGCATACTTATGGAAACACACTTCTGGAAAACACAACAACAAGGAATTAGCAAGTCTATTTTCACAAGAAGGCGTTGCTGGCATCTTTATCATCATTGTGGCGGTTTGGGGTATTTGCAAAAGTGGGCCAGAACATATCAGCTCATTTTGCCCCCACCGACGGGCAGAAGCTTTCCATTTCTGTGTCTGAAACACTGGGCTCTTTCCGCCGCCTCCAATGCCACGTGCTAAGCAACCTTTGAAACTGGGGCAGAGAGTTTTGGCATAACACTGTTGTCATGATGGTACAGTGGTACCTCTGGTTACAAACTTAATTCGTTCCAGAGGTCCGTTCTTAACCTGAAACTGTTCTTAACCTGAGGTACCACTGTAGCTAATGGGGTCTCTCTCTGCTGCTGCTGCTGCGCGCGCCGCCACCGCACGATTTCTGTTTTCATCCTGAGGTAAAGTTCTTAACCTGAGGTACTACTTCTGGGTAAGCGGAGTCTGTAACCCGAAGTGTTTGTAACCTGAGGTGTTTGTAACCCAAGGTACCACTGTACTGCGGGAAATGGCAATAGCAGGTGCACAAGAAGTGCTCCTGGGCCCTCTGTTTTAACTATTGGCAGTGCCATGGAGTTGTTGAGGGAAGGTGGGGTGGAAATGTTTGGGAAGGTCGTAGCTCATTGGAAGATGTCGATCCAGAGTCGATCCCTGGCATCTCCAGGTAGGGCTGAGAACATCGTCTTACTTATTCCCTGGAACATTGCTGCAGATAATACTGAATGTTGTTGTTGTTTAGTCGTTTAGTCGTGTCCGACTCTTCGTGACCCCATGGACCAGAGCACGCCAGGCACTCCTGTCTTGCACTGCCTCCCGCAGTTTGGTCAAACTCATGTTCGTAGCTTCGAGAACACCGTCCAACCATCTCGTCCTCTGTCGTCCCCTTCTCCTAGTGCCCTCAATCTTTCCCAACATCAGGGTCTTTTCCAAGGATTCTTCTCTTCTCATGAGGTGGCCAAAGTATTGGAGCCTCAACTTCAGGATCTGTCCTTCCAGTGAGCACTCAGGGCTGATTTCCTGCAGAATGGATAGGTTTGATCTTCTTGCAGTCCATGGGACTCTCAAGAGTCTCCTCCAGCACCATAATTCAAAAGCATCAATTCTTCGGCGATCAGCCTTCTTTATGGTCCAGCTCTCACTTCCATACATCACTACTGGCAAAACCATAGCTTTAACTATACGGACCTTTGTAGGCAAGGTGATGTCTCTGCTTTTTAAGATGCTCTCTAGGTTTGTCATTGCTTTTCTCCCAAGAAGCAGGCGTCTTTTAATTTCATGACTGCTGTCACCATCTGCAGTGATCAAGGAACCCAAGAAAGTAAAATCTCTCACTGATAATACTGAATAAGATGGACCAAATGGTTTGACTTGGTATAAGGCAGCTTCCTAGATCCCTGGATGATGATAGCTGTTGTTGTTGACATTCATGTGTTTTTGGAGTCAAGGGAGGAATGCAACTTTGCATTCAGACTTTAGGAGAGTTACAGCACCTGCTGTGGCTGTAGAGAACAATACAGGAGAGACATGTTTTGTTGTAGACAGGGCAGGCGAAGGTATCCGGTTGTGCTGATGCAAGTGTGCCATGGCGTTCCTCCTACGTTCACTCCTGTGGTGACACAACCTGATTTGATTGTCTCCAGGTGCTGCGGTTGTCTTCAAGGGATTCCCACACGGAGGGTTTAACTCTGCCAGCCTTCGTGTCACATTTGCAGACATCTTTGTAACTCAGAGATGGGCGGCCAATGGGCCTGATGCCTGAAGCATCAGGATCCTTGGGGGTCCTGCCATCTTCCATTCCGTGGGCATGACCAAGCCAGCGTAGACATCACTGAGGCAGGAGTGTGCAAACATGCTGGGAATGTGGGCTTGGGAGAACACATCTTTGTTTGAGACTCTGTCCTGCCATGTGATGCCTAAAATCTTCCTGTGGAAGGCATTGAGGCATCACACACACACACAAACACACACCCATCCTTAGCTTATAGGCTTGGTGCTAATGCCGCAAACTTCATCTGTCCCGGGTAGTACCTGTGCAGGAGATTAGACACCTGAGCTGCAGGTGGTCAAAGGTCAAGAGGCAGATTGGACTGTATAATGGGGAGATGGGGAAAACAGAACCAAGGAGAAATCGAATTTCTCCATTCAGCACTCATGAGACCCGAGCTGACGGAGTACCGTAGTCTGGCCGCCACCGTCGAAGCCGAGTGTTGACAAATTGAAAAGGGCTCTCAAGGGGGAGAGAGATTACGAATGACAAAAGATCCAGATTATTCTAAAGAATATAAGGGGGGAAAGGAAGTTAAATTAGTGTCAGAGTGTGCTCCGTTCAAATAAGAGCTTCTCGTATGCCAGCTTGTCTCCTATTGTTTGGTAATTGCCCGATGGGACGAGAGAAAATGATCAGTGACAAATGGCCCATGATAGCATTTTTAAAAAACATCCTTGAGTTTTCCACTAATAGCAGCAATTTACCGCATGGGAAACAACCTTACTATGGAATGGGGTTGAGGGTTAGCCAACGAACCCAGGCAGAGACTAGGATTTAGGCCAAACTGGGCAAATACTTGTTAAATAAACATGTGTACGCTGATTTGCCTATAGAGTGGGGTTGTGGGGGGTTACTTTCAGGGGCGTACCCAGGATCAAAACTAGGGGGGCAAGGGGCGGGGCCAAGGCACGGGAGGGGAGGGGCCACAAAGTGGGAATGTGGGCGGGGCTACAGAGCCCAGGTGAAATCAAAATAAACCTGAAGCGACGGCGGCGAAGGGGAGAAAACCAGCGGCCGCCTAGAGGAGAAGAGGGAAGTCTGGGGGTGGGCGGGGGGGGAGAGAAGGGAACCAGGCTTGGATCGGGGCCTCCGCGGAGGTCTGGAGCAAAGCCCTGGCCTCCGCGAAGCTATCCGAGGCTCCGTTGCTGCAGCGGTCTGGCAGGCGCTGAACGACTCCCGACGTTCGGGAGACCTTTGAGCACAGCCGCGCTGTGCGCATGCGCCCTGCACGGCGGCCGCCGGAGTCCACAGCCGCGCTGTGCGCATGTGCCCCGCTTTGCGCATGCGCAAAGGTCTCCCGAACGTCGGGAGCGTCAGCCCTTGCCCCCTCCCACACAGCGCGGCTGTGTGGACTCCGCACGGCTCGGGCGCAAGAGACTGCTGCGGGCGCCGAACTCGCGCTCCGCTGGGCTGTCCTCCGCCTCTGCCCACCAGCCCCGCCGGCAGCGCCACTCTTGCCCGCAGCTGCCCGACCGGCCCTGCCTCTAGAGTAGGGCAGCGGCCCCTCCCTGCCCCGCGGTGGGTACGCCCTTGGTTACTTTAGAATCAAGGATGTCAAGGAAATAAGCAGCTATCCTATTTTTAAAAGACATCTGAAGGCAGCCCTGTTTAGGGAAGTTTTTGACATTTCATAGAATCATAGAATCATAGAGTTGGAAGAGACCACAAGGGCCATCCAGTCCAACCCCCTGCCAAGCAGGAAACACCATCAAAGCATTCCTGACAGATGGCTGTCAAGCCTCTGCTTAAAGACCTCCAAAGAAGGAGACTCCACCACACTCCTTGGTAGCAAATTCCACTGCCGAACAGCTCTTACTGTCAGGAAGTTCTTCCTAATGTTTAGGTGGAATTTTCTTTCTTGTAGTTTGAATCCGTTGCTCCGTGTCCGCTTCTCTGGAGCAGCAGAAAACAATCTTTCTCCCTCCTCTATATGACATCCTTTTATATATTTGAACATGGCTATCATATCACCCCTTAAGCTTCTCTTCTCCAGGCTAAACATACCCAGCTCCCTAAGCCGTTCCTCATAAGGCATCGTTTCCAGGCCTTTGACCATTTTGGTTGCCCTCTTCTGGACACGTTCCAGCTTGTCAGTATCCTTCTTGAACTGTGGTGCCCAGAACTGGACACAGTACTCCAGGTGAGGTCTGACCAGAGCAGAATACAGTGGTACTATTACTTCCCTTGATCTAGATGCTATACTCCTATTGATGCAGCCCAGAATTGCATTGGCTTTTTTAGCTGCTGCATCACACTGCTGACTCATGTCAAGTTTGTGGTCTACCAAGACTCCAAGATCCTTCTCACATGTACTGCTCTCAAGCCAGGTGTCTCCCATCCTGTATTTGTGCCTTTCATTTTTTTTGCCCAAGTGTAGTACTTTACATTTCTCCTTGTTAAAATTCATCTTGTTTGCTTTGGCCCAGTTGTCTAATCTGTTAAGGTCATTCTGAAGTGTGATCCTGTCCTCTGGGGTGTTAGCCACCCCTCCCAATTTGGTGTCATCTGCAAACTTGCTCAGGATGCCCTCAAGCCCATCATCCAAGTCATTGATAAAGATGTTGAACAAGACTGGGCCCAAGACAGAACCCTGTGGCACCCCACTAGTCACTACTCTCCAGGATGAGGAGGAGCCATTGATGAGCACCCTTTGGGTTCGGTCAGTAAGCCAGTTACAAATCCACTGAATGGTAGCATTGTCTAGCCCACATTTTACCAGCTTCTTTACAAGAATATCATGGGGCACCTTGTCAAAGGCCTTGCTGAAATCAAGATAGGCTACATCCACAGCGTTCCCTTCATCTACCAGGCTTGTATTTAATGCTGTATTGTTTTTAACACTTGATTGGGAGCCACCCAGAGTGGCTGAGGAAACTCAGCCAGATGGGTGGGGTATAAATAAATATATTATTATTATTATTATTATTATTATTATTATTATTATTATATACAAAAATTTGCACTGCCTCATGGACACTCTTAAAACTCACAGGCATCCAGCTGAATGTTGAAGATTCAGGGTGTATAACAGAAATGACTTCTAGTTACAGGTAGGTAGCCGTGCTGGTCTGAGTTGAAGCAAAATAATAATAAAAAATTCTTCAGTAGCACCTTAAAGACCAACTAAGTTTTTATTTTGGTATGAGCTTTCGTGTGCATGCACACTTCGTCGGATACACTGAAACAGAATCAACCAGACCCTTATTTATATTCAGAGGGTGGGGGTGGGGGGTGGGAATGGGTGATGGGCTGATAGGAGTGGTGAACCTGTTGATGGCTGTTAACGACTGCTGATGACTGCAATTGGTCCTGCGGGGGGGGGGGGGGGGACAAGGCACAAAAGAAAGCTAGATCATGCATAATGAGGCACAAAAGAAAGCTAGATCATGACTTCTTCACACAGCAGTTAAACTAGGGAACTCGCTTCTGCAGGAGACATTAAGGGCCACCAACTTGCAGGCCTTGAAAAGAGGGTGGACAAATTTGTGGAGGAAAAGGCTACCAATGGCGACTAGCCATGGCGACTAGGCTCTGCCTCCATGGCCAGAGGCAATAATACTTCCCCAAATACCTGTTGCTGGAATCCACAGGAGGGGGAGAATGCTCTTTCGCTTGGGTCCGGCTTGCGGGTTTCCCCACCGGCATCTGGCTCGCCACTGAAAAGAGGGTGCTGCTGGGCAGTGGGGCAGACTAACTTATGGGAGGAGGATTGTGGGCATCTATGACCCTCCAAGCGTCTCTATTTTCCAGGGACAGTCCCAGATTTACAGAGGCTGTCCCGGTTCCTGATTTGATCCCGGAATGTTCCCTTTCCGCTTAGGACGTCCCTATTTCCATCAGAGAAATGTTGGAGGGTATGAGACGGGCCATTGGCCTGATCTAGCAGGGCGCGATCTTATGTTCTTGTGCTCTTACAATCTCGCCATGATCCTTTAGATTCTGATTAAACAATAAAACCGACAAGGAGACAGAACAACATGTTTTATTTATAGAGGATGTTTCCTTTGCGTGCGCGATTCCTGTGGCACATGTAAGAGGCGCCTAGCTCTTTCCCTTTGAGAGATATAGTTCTGGTTCAGTTGTTACATGAGATGGCGTGGGGGGCAATTATTTAATTATGACAACTACACACATACAAGACGTTGCATTAGGAAACACATACGCACCATCTGCCGGGTACCATGATTTAGCTGTAGGCGTACAGGAGTGGAGACTTGCGGGCATTGACTCAATTCTGGGAGGCTATAAATGCAAAGTCTCGCCTGCTGAGCATTAGCAAGGGAGGCAGAGGCATATTTGGAGGGACAGTTACTATTACAGCTTTGGAAAGATGTTGATTTTGACAATCAATAAGTGGCATCCACTTAGCGCGAGCCGCTTTCAGAAATAAGCAGGTCGTTTTTTACGAGCTAGCAAGATGCAATTCAAAAAGAGAAGCGTCCAAGGTGGTATAAATAGCAAGGCGGTTTTTGCAGGCTAAGGTAAGGCTGGACTAAATACTGGAAGCAACAAATACTACCAACGATTGATGAGTGGCAGATGAAGATAATGGAATTTATGGAACTGGCGGAGATGACCGGACGAATCCGCAACCAGGGAGAAGAAGCGATGGAAGAAGAATGGAAAGATTTCAAATTGTATTTTAAAAAATATGCTAAAGTAACATATTAGACTAGAAATTAAGTTGTAATTAAAACTGTGGAATATGTGAAGATGTTATTTGATATAGAATTTGCTAATTAGAAATGTATATAAGAAGCACAGGAACGGGAACCCGAGGAGGTCCCAAATGTACAATGTGAGGAGATAAGATATAATGTTTTAAATGTTTTTGTTTTTTGTCTTCTTTTTGTATTGGTATTTTATTTTTTATTTTGCTGTTGTTTTTTTATTGTCTTGTGAATTTTTTTCTCTTTTTTGGAAAATTAATAAAATATTATTATATATAAAAAAGGCTGGACAACTTATTCAGTTCAGGGAAAGGCTTGGCGGAAAAACTATCAGGAGCTGGGGGGGGGGTCTGTTGGACTTGCAAGCCAGGATCTGTATGAATGGAATCCTGGCTCCCTATTGTATGGCCAGACGGATGGCAGGTCAGGACACTCCTATGGCAGCCCAAAACCCTCCTCCCATAAGTGATATGGGAAGTCTGGGTAACTTGTCAGTGGAGGAGCACAGACCCCCCAAATGTCCCTATTTTTCAGGGACAGTCCCAGATTTACAGAAGCAGTCCTGCTTTCTGGTTTGATCCCAGCATGTCCCACTTTTCCTCAGGATGTTCCTATTTTCATCGGAGAAATGTTGGAAGGCATGAATGAGAGAGAGCCAACTTGCAGGGGCAGACCTTGAGGTCCCAAATTTCAGTGGCACCCTGTGTGATGCTGAAATTCGCACAGGGCACCCCATCCTCTCTCCTTCCTTTCTACATCATAGTTACGGCACCCCCTGCAACACTGTTTTGGCTTCACACCTATTGCGACCAAACCGGTCGCGCTCCCCGAAATCAGCCTACGCAACTTGCCCACTCTCTGCGTTAGAATGAACCAGCCACCTACTTTTTGCACTGCTGTTGCAAACCTTTGAGTACAATGGTACCTCGGGTTAAGTACTTAATTGGTTCCGGAAGTCCGTACTTAAACTGAAGCATACTTAAACTGAAGCGTACTTAGACTGAAGTGAACTTTCCCATTGAAAGTAATGGAAAGTGGATTAATCCATTCCAGACGATGAAAAACACCCCCTAAAACGGCAATTTAACACAAATTTTACTGTCTAATGAGACAATTGATCCATAAAATGAAGGCAATAATCAATGTACTGTACTATAAAATGAATAAGACTGTATTGTAGATGATAAAAAATAAAATTATTACAGTGGTACCTCGGGTTAAGTACTTAATTGTTTCCGGGGTGCCATTCGCACCCCGAAAAGTACTTAATCCGAGCGGCAATGGTGCGTGTGCGTGAAGCGCCGATAGAGCGCTTCTGCGCATGCGTGAAGCACGCAGGTCGCTTCTGCGCATGCGTACGCTGCGGAACCCAAAAGTAAACACTTCCGGGTCCGCGGAGTACTTAAACTGAAAGTACTCAAACCGAAGTGTACTTAAAGCGAGGTATGACTGTATGTGGGACATTATTGCAGTCAAGCCAACAATTCATGTTTTGCCAGATAGCCACGTGAAAGGGCTGAGGCTCACAGAGCTTTCCAGTAAAAATTGCTAGAGAGAACTCTGTGAGATCACTTTCTCTGTCTGCCTTTGCAGGAAGCTGTAACAGTACATCCTTCCTTCCTGCCTGGGCATCTCTCTCTTTCATGCCTCCAAGCTGAGCACATGTGCCTGTTTGAGCTCTGTAGCTCAGACACCATTTTGAACTTAGATTTTGTAAATTAGCAACTTAGATGGTAGTTATAAACCTGCCTTCATTTTGCTGCTGTAACTGCTGCTTCAAGGCCTGAATTATGTAAGTAAATATTACTTTTACTTCTTGACAAAACAATGTGCTTGTGATGGTGTGTGAGGTGAAGGATAAAGTAGCTAATCAGCTGGGCCATACCCTGGACTGGATGCAGATAATGCCTGTTCCTTGACAGGATGGAGAAAGGCGTGTGAAGAAATCTCTGCCTTTTTCAAGACTGCACCATGGTAAGAATCGCACCTGTTGCCCCACCTACTTTTCCCTCTGGCCACACCCACCATTGACATGCGGCCCCTGGAAGACTGTCCCTTCAGCACCACTGATTTATCACGGTGTATTTAGGATTGCAGCCTGGGGTAGAGTAGGGCAGGGTGATCTGGCACTAAAACCAAGGACTTGGTGGTCCTTACTGTACCCCCAAATCCCTCACTGCTAGGTTGTGTTGTTGTTGTTTTAAAAAAGAATCGCATCATTCAATATACCCCAATTTATTTAAATCTGTTCTTTTTATTTCAAGTGCTAATTGCCTTTCATAACAAACAGCCTCTTCGGCTACAATTACTGGCACTGCACTAGACAGGCATCCAGAAAGTGTGGCTCGAGGCGAAAAAGGTTGCCTTGGTTACCTAGACCCCCCCCCCGGCAAATGCTTAATGCTTGCTTCTCATGCCTGTATTCCCTGATATGTGTGACTCAATATCATAAGCATGGGGGTGGGGTCCTTCCTTTTCTCCAGTCTCCCTCCATGCCTCTGACACATGTGGACTCACACCTTAATCCATGGACCCCCTCCAGACTAAGAAACACCCACATCTGGCAACAGGTGCCGTTCCCTGCTCCTGCTCCCACAAAACGCTGGTCCCATCCTCACTACAGTATTGATTTCAAGCGCTCTCATGCCACTTCAACTGGCCTGACCAAAGAATTCTGGGAACTGTAGTCCTGTTAAAGGTCCTGCGACTTATTAGAAGACCGTTCACAGAGCTACAGTTCTCAGCACCCTTAAACAACTACAAGGTAAGCTCGAAACCAACCCAAATGCCCTGAGAATAATGGCAAAATGGAAGCCACTTTCTCGGGGGAACTTGCAAGATAAAGGGAAGGACAGAGTTCCAAAGAGTACTATTTTTCATTTATTTAATGACAATTGTTGATCATTAAAGTATTGAAGAAATATGAACGTCTTAGCCTTATGCTTAGATGATCCAGCGCCGAAGTCCTTCTGGCGGTTCCCTCGCTGTGAGAAATGAGGTTACAGGGAACCAGACAGAGGGCCTTCTCAGTGGTGGCGCCCACCCTGTGGAATGCCCTCCCAGCAGATGTCAAGGCAATAAGCAACTATTTTACTTTTAAAAGACAACTGAAGGCGGCCCTGTTTAGGGAGTTTTTTAATGTTTGATGCTGTATGGTTTTAAATATTTGGTTGGAAGCCACCCAGAGTGGCTGGGGAAACCCAGCCATATGGGCGGGGTATAAATATATTATTATTATTATTATTATTATTATTATTATTATTATTATTATTATATCATGCAAACTTCTCTATTGGGGGGGGGGGTTCCAAAAGGAAGGTGCCACCACAGAAAAGGCCCTCTCTCTTCACTTTGGGGAGTCTCCACAAGGAGATCATCCCCTTTCTCTTTTGCATTTGTTTGGTTTCTTGCTCTGTTGCTCTTGTGGAAGAGCAGGGTGGGTGCTGGGTGCTCCTACCCAGAGGCAGATTTAGAGTGACTAGTTCCACCATACTGGGCAACAAGGTTAGGGGGAGCCACAATTATGACGTAGTGAATTGAGCAGGACAGAGGGCGAGAGGCGGGTGACACAGAATTTTGGTGTTGCACAGGGCGCTGTTGAAATTTGAAAGACCAAAGTTCACCCTTGCTCCTACCACTGAACCATAGGACCCAACTCCTAGGGGCCAATGTCCCTTTGTGTCAGGGATCATGCTGAGGAGTTCTGCACTGGGGAAGAATGGTGGGAGCCACACCCTCCCCCTGATGTGTCAGAACAGAAAGCGCAGGGGGTACAAGCTCAGATTACAAAACATAGGAGTGACATGGATTAATAGGGGGGGGAGTGACCTTAATTGGGAGCAATTTTGTCCTTTACCATGTTTTTCGCTCCGTAAGACACACTTTTTCACCTCCTAAAAACGAAGGGGAAATGTCTGTGTGTCTTAAGGAGCAAAGGCACTGGACAGCAGCGGGATCCCTCAAGCGGAGGGATGCCTCTGCCACCAGAGCCATGGCTCCCAGTGGCGGCAGAGGGACGAGCAGACCAAAATCGGGCTGCTGCTCCCTCCGCTGCCCCTTTGCCGCTGTCGGCAACTGCGGCAAAGGTTCGAGCAGCTGGCTTTGGGGCTCCTCCTCCCTCCCCCGCAGCAACCAACAACAACCTCTCCCAATAGTTTAGTAGAACATTTGATTCAGAATATATATTTTTCTTGTTTTCCTCCTCCAAAAACTAAGTGTGTCTTATGGAGCGAAAAATACAGTAGCTGGAAAGAATTCCCTTTCGTTTCATCTGCTCATTTACAGCCAGGAGGGAGGAAGCCGATTTCCCGAAGCCTGACGCTTTGTGGCCCCAAATAAAATATTTGAGGGGGCCAGGGCCCTCCAAAGTTGCCATTCAAATGGTGTGTGTGTGTGTGTGTGTGTGCGCGCGCGCCATGACTTGTGATGGATTAGATGGGACATCACTTACCTGCCCCCCCCGCTCAATATTTTATTCAAGTTGGCACCTCAGCACTGAGCTTTGGCCCTTTGCTATAGTAGAGAAGAAAGAAAACAAGGCTCCAGGTTTTGTGCACTGGGCCTAGATCTCCTACCCTACACCCTTTTTTTTTAAAGAAAAAGAGAGAAAATAGTAATAATTACAGGGAAAGTGCAGTGCCAGAAAGACCTAACTAGCTGCCATCTTAACGTACCCAGAGGCACATTGGTGTCATGGGTCTCTGCTCTGAGCCTTTTAAGTACCTAGCAATGCCCCTATGAAGAAGCCAGATGACTGCAGACCTGAACGGTGGAAGACGGACCTCTTTGATACGCTATCAAGCAGAGCTCTTAAAGAACCAGCCGCTCATGGCTGGTTGGGAGCTGACAAGCTTACCTTCCCATAATTGCTGGAGCAGTAGTTGGAATCTCCTTGAATTACAATATCATTTCAATTAAGAAACAGGCGGGGTGGGGAGGGGGGTAAGAGAGGGAGAGGACCATGCATCTGAAATAGCAGCTCCTTTGTAGACACAGCTGGCCTGTGTTAAAATTTTAACTGTTGCTTAAGATTCCATTTCTTAATTAGAGATAAAACTTTAAAACAGCCCAGCTGCCATCAAAGCTCAGCATCTGGTATGGAGGCGTGAAGGAGGTGAGAACTGATGGAAAGGGGTCCCTGGGGAGCAGAGATGCAGGGAAGGGGGGGCGGAGGAGAGATATGGACATTTGAAAGTGGTTCCTGGAGTGGCTAGTTTGCTCAGCCGTTCCTAAGAGACATTGCAGATCTATTTTTGTTCAGGACACTGTGTGTGTGCTGGATCGAAGCCATCAGGAGGGGATATCAGTTAGGCATTATGGGGGTGGGGAGCAAGAGAGATTGCTCCATGCCGCAAAAAACTGCACCCACTGATATCTGCAGGTCGAACTGCTAAGGGTGCAAGGACCAGGTGTTTAGGAATCCGTATCTAGAATGCTTGTGGTTTATCATCGCATATGAAATTTTATAGGTTTTCAGGCAAAGGTATTAGATTGGAAGACACGTGAGTAGTGTGGGGTCTCAAGGATCTGAAGTTAAGCTGACAGTATAAAGACCACTTTGCAAGTTCTCACCCGTTTAGGTAAAATTGCAAACTGCTAATTTTTGAATTACCTTGAGTTATCAGTGACAGGCCACCCAAGCACTTAATGGCTGTCAAACGTATGACTGACGAGTTTGTGTGGCTTTCTCTTGAGAAACCAGCCATTGTTCCATATTAGCGGTAACTGAAAAGCCCTCCTCCAGAGTAGACTGGATTATGCACTTTGTGTTGGGGATTAGCGACGATTTGATGTACTCTTTCAGTGCTATATGTTAAATGGCACTTATGCATTCAGCACAAGTGGTTTCATTAGGATCAATTATTTTATTTGCGTGCCACTTTCCGTTGGGACCGAACTGAAGAATTCACTTTGCATAAGAATTGGCTATCAGTTTTAAATTAGCTTTAACAAAAAATAGTGCAGCCAGCCTACTCAGAAACGCTTCCGTTCTCAAAGTCTCCACTGATTTCTTGAAGGCCCCAAAGGAATTGGCATGGGGAGCCTATCAGATAAAAATCCCTGCCACTCAGTTGTGGTAGTTATGCTGTGCCACCTCTACTTAACTGGCAAGTGGCAATGGTGCAGAGCGACTGACCTTGGAAAAGATGCTGCTGCTCTTTCGGAGCTGCTGTGGTCCAGCATCTCAGAGCAATATAGAGGTAAAAAGAGGGAGGAAATGTCCTTGCTCCCACCTCCACAGATGCCAAGAAGTAACCAGAAGGGCTGGCCGGGTGCTTTGGGGCATGAGGAGGGCTGGCAGAGTCAGCGAGGAAGAAACGGGGAATTTTTCTATGGCTTGGATTTTGATCCGAGCCGGAAAATGATATGGTGGGGAAAGAAACTTCAGCTTAAAAGTTTGCTGTTCCTTTCAAAGTGGGCTTTAACACCAAGGTTGCAGGTTCGATCGCCATATGGGACAAATGCATATCCCTGCATTGGAAGGGGTTGAACTAGTTGATCCTCGGGGTCCCTTCAAATGCTACAATTCTATGAACTTCTGAAATTTTCAAGCAAAGCTCTGGTGGATTTTCCAGTGTCACTAAAAAGGTGCTGCGGGCAACCAGGAAGTCTCATGTCCCCATTTAATAGAGGCATCCAGTTACTCACTGCTGGAAACTGACTGCTAGGCTAAACAAACTGCCGGATTAAGGCTCCAATCCTACACACGCTTACCTGAGAGTAATTTCAATTGAACTCATTGTTTTTCTTCTGGAGAGAAACGTATAAGCTTGCATTGTTAATGAGCTTTTGTTTTGATCCTGCAAAACAACGCTTCTATTCTTACATTTATTCTTGCATTTAAAACCTTTGGGCCTCTGAAGGAGAATTACTGGATAAGAGCAGTTTTTCTGCAAACAGAAGGAAAGTGTTGGCTTGGACACCCAACAGAAAGAATATCTTTTCATTGTCCCACAAAGCAACTTGGCCCGACCCCTGAGATCCATCTTAAGCTGCTCTACATTTTATCTGCCAGTTGTTTGAATTTATTCGTCAACGCACCATGTCAACATGAGAAAGTGACCATATTTTTATTTTAACAATTTAGATGACTTTTTGCAGGGTGTCCCCCCCCTACTCTGCTAGGAGGGGAGAAGAAGGTGGGGGGAGCTCTCTAGATCTCTTTTCGCTTTGGAGTGTTGGCCTCATTTTTTCCCTTGTAAAGATGTCTCAATTTATAGATTTTATTTTGTACTCTTGTCTTGAAGACAGAATGTATCTGGTTGCTTTTTTTGCATTTGCTTTTTTTTTAGTCCCCCTTTCTCTGTTCTGTCACTTCTAATTCACAGTTGCTAAGCGTTCCAAGAGCTCACCAGAGGGACCCTCTCATAGTGTGATTTGAAAACTTTCAGATAACACCTACCGACAGAAGCACCATATGCTCTGAAGTTTCATGACGCACCAACAGGAGCATTCCGTATAGCGTTTGAACAAAATTCCCAAAGATAGCATTCTTTGCTACCAACAAAGACCTCTTTGCGTAGGGTTATATATCCCATGCTAGCCAATTGTTACAGCATCTCCTTCCCATGTTCCCCTTCCATTTTATACTGTTCCTGGTCTGCACAATTACACCACACAGGTGCCATTTAGGGGCGGGTGAAAGGTTTTAGGGGAGGGGGATAAGATTGTGCAAGATCCAGTGGCCTGCTGTTGAATATATTCAAGGCCCGGCAGGCCTCCTCCTCCTCCTCAACCGCCTCCTCCTGCGGGCGGTAAGTGCCCCCTCCCACCCCTGCCCTGGGTCCTTAGGGTAAGGGGCGGGTGACGAATAAATTCATGGTAATAGGAATAATGGTAATAGGAATAATAGTAATCGACGAGGGGGGGCAGGCGGTGTGAGGTGCTGGAGGTGTTGACCCCCTCCCCAATATTATTCGCTTCAAAAGGAGGGGGCGTAAGAGCCTTCAGCCCCCTACCCGTCACAGGGACGATCCGATTGCATCGCCGCCACCACAATCATCATTGATTACAGTACTATTGAACCCCAGGCCCAGTTTTCTCCCCGAAAAGGGGAGGGCGGCACAGAGTTGGTGTGCCTCGTGATTTTTTTCATGGAACAAGTGTGCCGTGGCCCCAAAAAGGTTGAGAAACACTGGTTTAGAACAATCAGAAGAACATGGGAGTGATCAGGGCAGAAGATTGTCAGGAGAGAGCTGGCAGTAAAGTGCAAGTTGGAGTTAACTCTTTATTAGTAAGAACATGATCAGCACAGACTTGGCAGAGTGTCAGGCCTAATGAGCACAGCAGCTCATCCCCGGTAGGTCTTGCCCCGTGGATCAGTTGCTGAGAATGAAAGCTCCCGCTTCTTCTGTGTCGTCTAAGTCCCCTCCTGTCCAGAGATTTTCTCAAGCAATTGGGGACCTGCGTGAAGCCAACCTCTCTTTTCATGCCCTTTTCATGCTTCTTCAGCTTCTGGGAGACCAAGGTGGAGGGGAGCTTGTAGCAGCAGGAGAGGGAGACACCCGGGGCTCTTCACCAGCCTGAATCATCTCTGCCTCTTGGTTTCTCTCTTCCCACTTTCCTGCTTCAGCTACTGCCTCTGATTCTGGACTTCCCTCTGCCACTGACTCTCCCAGCTCACTAAGCCCCGTTACGTCTTCAGCTTCTGACACCTCCTCTTCCCAGTTTGCTCCCTCTTCTACCTCTGGCCACTCCTCCTCATTGTCCCACCACCATTCCCCGGGCTCTGAGCCTTCTTCCCTTGGTGGTCCCCCAGCTGGTTCCTCCCACCATTCCTCTGCCTCCAACCAGTCCATGACACAGTTGCAGTTTCATTGATGGCTGGTGCCCATTGGGACTGTTAGGGCAGGAAGGTCAATAACAGGTGGAGTCAGAGCCAACTCATTATAACTTTGTCCCCATCCGCTTCCCCGATGAGCTCTGCAAAGGCACCCACAAAGACCAGAGGCAGTAAGAAGGCAGGTAGGTGGGAACTGGCTGAGGTTGGTCAGATCCCTGCGCAATCCTCATCCCCCCCTTCCACCTGTTCAAGGAACGCCTGAGAAGAACAGCAGTTATTTGTGAAGACTTCAGATCCTCAGCATAGCCTGAAAATTGGATGTATGACCTCTTCACCCACCAAACTGACCACCTCCGTCGGTGATAGTGGTGGCCACATTAAAATCTAATTGCCTCCATGTTGGAATTGCGACCGAATTCCAAGGTCAGCTGGTGAATTTTCTCCCTCCCACCCCCATCGGCTTCATCTGTTGTGACATGTGGATTTCTTTGCTCTCTCTAACACTGATAATTCCATGTACCCTTTTTTGATAATAAGATGGAGCATTGAGGAATATCTTTTTGAATCAATCAAAAGCAAACTCCACATAAAACGCAAGCTGTTCCCTTTGTGGTTAATTTTCATCCAGCTGCACTTAACTACTGATGGAGCCAGCAGAGAAAACTACTTGGCAACATTTCCTAATTAGGGGACGTTAATTACTGCTAAATACTATACAATTTCAATGTTAGAAGAGTTCATCTCCATCAATGTTATTACAGTACTAAAGGAATTAATAATGATTTCAGACTTGGAAACTGTTGCCAAAGTACCCATTAGTTCAGAGTTTTAAAAGTGGTTCAACAATGCAGTTTCAATATATGCACTTCACAAAAGGCTCGGAGCCAGTCATTCTCTGCGTTTCCATCAGACAGTGAGAGCGGCCTGCAACCCTGCATTTGACAAGTTATTTCAAATAAATATGTGAACTCCAGCCTCTCTTGCCTCTGTAAACCTCTCATGTATGCTATTGTCTCTTTCTTCCCCAATCAAAATTTATTTCTTCCTCCGGTCTTTTCTTTACTTCGCTAGATCCAACTCTCCTTTCCTAAGACAAATGCTTTCTTTCAGCTAGTGCAACTCAGAACGTACCTCTTAGGTGGGTGCCACTGAGGGCCAGTGTTCCCAGGGGTGGAGGAAGCCTCTCCGCCACTGGGGGGCGCTAATGGGCGGCACAAGCGCAGTGCCCATACGGATTGCGCATGTGCAGTTGCCATACTGTGCATGTGCAGCGCCTGTACAGACGGCAATCAAGCGGCAGCCTGTATGGATGGTGCAAGCGCCCTTGGCCACTCTACAGCTGGGGGGAGGCAGTGGGCCATCTTGTCACCCACACCAGGGTGGCACCTGGGGGGAACCGCCCCCTGGGGGGAACCGCCCCCTTCATACGCCCCTGTCTGCTTGCCTTTACATTCTTCCAAGAAGCCCAAAACAAATATTTCAAGTCAAAACGGAAGCTGGCCAACGTGTGTGAGGCTTCACTTTTTTTTCCAGATCTTTGACTCCACCTAGCTCCTAGTCACGATTGACCAAACTATGGGGCAGGCCCAATTCATATTTCCATTTCTTCAATCCATCTCCCATGTAGGAGAGTTCCAGCACCTATTTTTCTGGGGGGGGGGGGGGAGAGAGCACTGCCTAGGACTTTTCATCTGAGGCCAACTCTAGATTTAATGTGGCCTTCACAAAGTGCCCTTAGTGGACCATTTCTAGGTTCATGGAGGTTCACGAGTTTACCTAGCAGCTGTAACGGGCTACTACAAACTGCCATTTCAATTTCCCACAATGCCCCACAGCAGTGCACCATAGGAAATTGTAAAAAGTGGAGTTGCTGATGAGAGGTGTTTTGTTTTTTTTAAAAGCACATAACACACACAACTTCCTATATAAAGCCTTGGAGAATCAGACAGAAGATCTGTCAAATCTAAGCATCTTGTTCTGAGTTGCAGCCGACCAGATGCCTCCATAAGGGCTGGGAGAGAAATTGGGGTTGGTTTGCAAATTCAGTTCTGCAAAGGCTGTGATGCAGTTCACCATCCAGAAGTTGTACACAAAAGTGCATATATTAAGGGGAAAGTGTGCATAACATCAGCGAAACCAACAGACACAATTGCATTGCATTATATTTGCGTAAGTTGCATACAAAAATGCTGATGAATTTATACGAGGATGTTATTGAGGTTAAGACGGATCACAACCCGATGTGGAAATGTGGCAAACTGAACTTTCGCTTGGGAAAACACAGGGGTGCCAACTTAAATTAAAAAATGGGGTGTGGGGTGGAGTAAGCCCCACCCTCCATAACTGATCACATGGCGCAGCACAGACACACTATTTAAATGGCGACGCCCACCAACTTTAGGGGGTCCCCCTCCACCCCCTTGGAGTTGGCTCCTATGTGCCAAGAGAAACAAAAAATGGCAGATTTGTCTATCCCTGGGCTCTATGAAGCTCCAAGTCACTCCATGTAGGGAAAGGTCCCAACTAGTATACTGCGTATGAATATGGAGGTTCAATATAGCTGTTATGGAAAGTTTTTGATAAGACATTTTCTTGGGAAACAGGGTCCCTCCAGATGTTGCCAGACCACCATGCCCATCCTCCCTGACCATGAGCTATGGGGCAGGGATGGTGGCTGTAGTCTAACTTGTTCACTATTTGTGCAAGATGCCATGGGTTTTCTTATGGGGTGTGTGTGAAAAGGTTCTCCATTTTGTCGGCCCTGAATCTACTGTCAAATCAGCTTCTTTGGATGACCTCAAAGAGGGAGCAGAAACCTCTACCCACTTTCTCCATGCCATGAGTACTTCTATACAACTCCATCCTGTGTCTCCCCCTACCCCAACCCCACAAACATCTTTGATGACCCTTTTCTCCACCACCTCTAAAGCCCAAAGTCCCAAATTCTGTGGCTGTCATTCGAAAGGAGCTTTCTCCAAGCTCCCAATCACTTTCCTTGTCCTTTTCAAGCTCGACGACCCCCGTCTTTGAGGTGGAATGACCAGAACTGTGTGTATGATAGTTTTATTTTCAATCCTCTCTCCTATACAGTCATACCTCATGTTACATCCGCTGCGGGTTACGTCTTTTCAGGTTACGGATGCGCCAAACCCGAAAGTCCCAGAACAGCTTACTTCTGGGTTCGGCACGTGTGCATGCGCAGAAGGCCAAATCACGCTTTGCGCATGCGCATGCGCAGAAGCGCCGAATTGCGTCACGCATGTGTGCAGACGCAGCACTTCAAGATGCGGCCTTTTCATGTTGCGAACGGGCCTCCAGAGTGGATCTCTGTATGCTGGTCTCCGACCGTAATAAATTATCTATCTATCTATCTATCTATCTATCTATCTATCTATCTATCATCTATCTATCCTCTCTCCCAATAATCCCTAGCAAAGAATCTGCTTTTCTCCCAGCTAATGTACTAAACAGTAACAGTTACCGTAGCCTAAAATCTCATATAGGACACAAACAGAATAATTTTCCTTCTTCTATGCGAATTTAGAGCAGCCAGGATATTAGCTCAAATGGTCATTAGGCATTTTAAACACGGTGTCCTTTTGTACAGTTAGAATCCTCTTGGTTCTCATCTGCCCTATTAAAGAATTGACCAGATGGAGATTTTCCTCCCCACCCCACCCCCGGCAAATCCTCATCTTTTTTTCTGCACAGGTTGTATTTAATTAAAAATGATTCTTCCTTTTAATCCTACCCCTGACATTTTATCTATCATCCAGATGTTACCACTGATCGTTTCAGCACAGAATCAGCAGGATAAAACTTACTTCTGTTCTCTGAAGGAAAAAAAAAGGGAAACCAAAGTTACAACTGAGCAAATTAAGTTATGGAGGTAGCTTCTTCTGTTCTGGTCCTCCTCAAAGTTATAAAGAGCCAGGCTTTATGGATCAGCTTGGCAGACATGAGTGGATGGGCATGGAGAAGGAAAGCTATTGCCCCCAAACTGAGATTTATCTGCTAAGAATGTCGGAGCACCAATTGAAGCCCATGCGCCTGATATTAGGGGCTGCTGCTTCTCATTTAGGGTGGCAGATTTCCAGCTTGTCTGATCTACTTTGGTTTTTACTAGAACCCCAAGAACTACCAACCAGGGCCAGATAGGTAAAGGTGAAGGTAAAGGCGCCCCTGACCATCAGGTCCAGTCGTGTCCGACTCTGGGGTTGCGACGCTCATCTCGCTCTATAGGCCGAGGGAGCCGGCGTTTGTCAGACAGCTTCCGGGTCATGTGGCCAGCATGACAAAGCTGCTTCTGGCGAACCAGAGCAGTGCATGGAAATGCCGTTTACCTTCCCGCTGGAGCGGTACCTATTTATCTACTTGCACTTTGATGTGCTTTCAAACTGCTAGGTGGGCAGGAGCTGGGACCGAGCAACGGGAGCTCACCCCGTTGCAGGGATTCGAACCGCCAACCTTCTGATCAGCAAGCCCTAGGCTCTGTGGTTTAACCCACAGCGCCACCTGGGTCCCCAGATACAAAAGGCAAATAGCTAAAATAATAATAAAACAAAGACCAGGATGCTTCCAAGTGCTCTCTGAAGCCTAGGAATTTGTTTTTCCATACCAGTGCAAAACTGAGCTCACAAACCTTTCACACACAAGACTGCTCCCGAATAGCTTTCTTCATGCCAGCAACATTATTTACAGGTGAAACTCGGAAAATTAGAATATCGTCGAAAAGTGCATTTATTTCAGTAATGCAACTTGTTATTTTTTATTTTCCTTTTAATTTTTACAAATGCTTTCTTTTGGAAATTCCGCAGTAATAAAACAAATAGTTACAATAATACAAAAATAAACATCGCTATTACATTTCATTAATTACATTCCATTTATAATTGACCCGCCTAAAGGTAAAGGTAAAGGGGCCCCTGACCATCAGGTCCAGTCGTGTCCGACTCTAGGGTTGTAGAGCTCATCTCGCTCTATAGGCCGAGGGAGCCAGCATTCGTCTGCAGACAGCTTCATTGACCCGTCTAACGACAAATAATTACAACAAATCAAGGCTTGACATATCTTGCTTTGCATGTCATGCATCTATCTCATATATTGGTTTCACCTTTTAAGTTGCATTACTGAAATAAATGCACTTTTCGAGGATATTCTAATTTCCCGAGATTCACCTGTAGATGCAGGAAGTCCTGTTATTGTTCCTGTTAAACTGGGAGTCAGAAATCCTTGTCAAGCTACTACAGATCACTCAAGAGATTGACCAGTATACCCCAGTCTACCCGTCTTCATCTCAAATTTGGGTCTCCAGCTGGACTACAACTCCCATCACCCCTGACCACTGGGACTGCTAGCTGTTGGTGCATGAGCATCTACTCTTAGATTTTCATTTCTGTCTGCAGCAGAGTTCTTTTTACAGAAGTTTTCCTGCATCTTTTATTTCTTTACAGCAGCAGCAGCAGCAGCAGCATTCCAGCTATCTCTTAGTGAAATTCCCATCACAGGAAGAAACACCATTTGGTTTCTGTTTCTAAGAGTCTTTCTTATTTACAGAACTTTACATTGGTCATTAATAAAGGGAGGGGAAAGCAAATAAAGAAACATAATCTTTTTCTCTTTTTAGCCATCCAGCCAGAGACCTGATCCTGACTCATTCACATAGCTGTACTCATTTACACTGACCCAGACTTAAGTTGATTGCATGCCCTGCTAAGGACACCTGTTGCTGGGGGAAATTTCCATTGCCTAGCATCTTGTCCAAGGCCATTTACAAGTTTCTTCTAGAATATTCCAACACTAGCTTGGTTTGATGGGAGTTGTAGTCCAACAATGGCTGGAGACCCAAGTTTTGAGAAACACTGTTCTAGGCAGCCCTGCAATCCTGCACCCCCCCTTTTTTTTAAAGCAAGCCAAATGTTTCTTTTTGAGTTGGCAGTTCCATGCAATGGTGGCAGCGGGAACTGGAAGTCTAAGAGAGAAAAGGGGGAAAATCCGAAGTCTGCCCCAGTGCCTGAGCCCCACTTCCTTCCCCAGCAAAAGGCAGCAACAAAATAAGGCACAAAGCTCGTGGTGGCCTGATCTTTAGAAAGGTAGCGATTATTTTTAGTTAAATCGCGTGTGCACGGTAATTAATCTCAAGCGAAACAGGAGAACAATCCCTGCACAGAATATTTTTTTTATTTAAACATATGTTCTTAAAATGTCAAGCAATTTATTTCTGCAAAGTTAGAAGTTGAGACAAGATTTCATGAAGTATAATCCCATCCTTTCTTATATTTTTTTTTAAAAAACCCCACCAGAGGCTCAGATTTAAGGCACGTGAAACAATTCTGCACAGTATTTGTACACGATTCCTCCCTCCGCCAGCCTACAAAGAATTAAAAGGACTTTAAAAGCAAATGGGAAATTTGTGGACAGGTCTGTGTACTGCATTTCAGAGTTCTGTTGAGTTCCTGTATGTGCAATGCTCTCTGCGAAAGCAGGAGAGGTTTCCAGCTCAAGAGCAGGTCGCTTGCATGCCTGTCGGGATCGCTCATTCAGAAAAATCCCCCAAATATCTCAATGAACGGGAAAGCTCCTGCTTTTCTGTGTGCTGCTGCCCTTTCCCTGTGCTCCAGAATCACTGGGCTCAGCTCCAAGGCATGTGCTTGTAGACTCTTGTGTAAGGGTGCGGCTGAGGTTGAGTTATGGTTTTAGCAGCCCGTAAATGCCATGCACCTTGCTGGATCTCAAAAAAAGTAGAGTACAGTGGGACCTCAACTTATGAACGACTCGACAACTGAATTTTTCGACTTACGAATGGGGCTCATGGCCGCACGCTTATGAATGTCTCGACATCCGGGGGGGGGGAACCACAGCGGTTTTAGATAGGGATTTTTCAACTTACAAATTTTTAGATAGGGTTGCTTCGACTTACTAATTTTCCCGTTTCCAATGCATTCCTATAGGAAATCGCGTTTCCAATGGCGTTTTTTGACTTATGAATTTTTCGACTTACGAAGGTGCCTTCGGAACGGATTAAACTTGTAAGTCGAGGCACCACTGTATCCTGTACAATGTGGAGTACAGTAGGTTGCAATCCAGGACGGAGGAACTACTTCCCACAGTCCAATCCCGAGTTTGCTATTCCATTGGCTGTCTTGTTCTTGGGGGGGGGGTAAGACTGGTCCTGCGTATCTGCGTGCAGAATCTGGCTACCGTCCGAGTTAACTTTTGCTCCTTTCCTAATAGCAGGGCATTTAGTTTGGTCTTATCTGGGAGGTCGGCCAGGCTCTCCAGAATGGGGGCGATGGTATCTCTGCGTGCCTTATCGCACAGAGGGCATCTAAAAAAAAAGATGTTCAGGGCTGCCTACTTCCCCCAATGGGCAGAAGCAGAGTCTCTGCTCGTATGGAAGGAGCCTAACAGCACTGGCAAGGGCAATGCCGAGCTTTGGGCAAGCGTGAAGGCTCTTCTTGAGTTTCTGGATTCTAGGTAAAAGAGATACGCTTCCGGGGCAGCAACGTATTTCTCGTTTTCAGCTATGTTGAAATCCGGGGACCTCATGCTGTCCAGCTGTCTCTCCGTGTCCACAATTCTTTGTCTGACCTATATAAATGAATCTTTTTGTTCTTGTTTAGACTAGTAACACCTCCCCGGCTCCCACTGAATACATCAAAAGTTGCTTCGGAGACTCTGGAGACTTTCAGATATCACTTGCAATTCAGTTTAGGTGGCAGGTGGGCATAAATAAGAGCTTCTTCTTTTTAATGCCTGCCGTTTGCATTATTTTGGGAACAGACCTGAAGCCTGCAGCCCAGCTTTAGAGAAGGGGCAGGCAGTCTCAGACACTTGACTCTCAAAAGAGTATGCAACTCTGTCCATCCTGATATTGGAGACCATGTTATAGTTTATTTCAGGGCCACCTTAAGGCAGCCTATGCAATGGGGAAGAGGGGTGGGTGGGAAACAGCAGTACAAAAAACAAACCCATTAATACAAAATTCACACTAAATTAATCATTTGATCATCTCTTTGCCCCTCTCCCCTCCCGCTGGTATTAATGTTGCAGTGAATGAGGCACAGCAAAATTGACCTGGGAAAACCTTCAAAATCCAGAATTTCTCTTATAATCATGAGCACTTGTCCGGCTTAGTGAAAAAGTGAGTCAGAAGCCCCTTGCCCTTTAATCCTTTCCCAAGCACATCTTGGACTTGTTTGCAAGAAAGGATTCGAGGACGTTGCTTGCTTACGCCTCTTCTGTGTATCCCCCTTTTTCTTCTTTTTCCTTCTCTCTCTTTCATATCATGAATTAGTCGCTGGTCTAAGCCATAGGCAGGTCATAGTAAGCTGCGTATCTGCCGGTCACATGGTGGTAAATCTGCAGAGTGGGGGGAGGGCAGTTGGGGAGGAAACGAGTTTACCGGAGCAGTAATGGAAAAGATGGAATTAAACAGGTGTAACAAAGCCGACAAATTAAGGGCAGGTTAACAAGAAGGCGGATGCAATTTATAGACTTTTAATTACTCACACCGATAAAAATAGCACTTCACCCAAGTTTTCTGAAGACATCTCCTTTGAGCATAAAATACACAAGATGATCTCATTCTGTCCTGTTTTTTGCTCCATATTTTATTTATTTGGGAAAATTTGTGGGCCGCTCCTCTCCAAGGAACAGCAGCACACATGGGGCTCATTTAACATTGCGACAACCCTGCAAGGCAGGTCAAGCCAAGAGTGTGTGGTTTACCTGAAACTACCTAGGAGGGCTTCATGGCCAAGTGGGTCTCTAGTCACTCCACCTCACTGGCCCTTTCCAGGGAGAAAGTGCAATTTGTGTTTGGGTCCTGCCAAATTGGGGTGTGTGTGTGTGTGTGAATAACAATTTTTCAAGCTTGGTCTGAAACCACTTGATTTATTCCAAAAAATTGCATTGGGCCTAATACATCTGTGAGGTTCTCTCCTTTCCCCTTTATGTGACTGTTGCCTTCCCGTTTACATCTTTTGCACATCCAAATCCATCTCCCAGAGCACCAGAGCAACTCTCATGACTGTGCCATTCATATTACAAGCCTCAGCCCTCAGCAGTGGCAAAGTTACTTGGGGCTGATGCGCTTACTCAAACCCGAAATCACACAAAGCATGTGGGGTGTGAAGGATCAGCCATCGCAGTCAGTCCTGGGGCTTGCCTCCCCCCCCCCCAGGAAGTCTTCCGCTTCGCACATTACATGCTTCCAGTGGTGGCTGCAAAAAAAAACCCTATTCCTCTCAGAGAGCTACAATCCCCAGAATGGTTTAGCAAATCAATCCCTCTCTTCCCAGGGAACACTGGGAATCGTAGCTTTGAGAAGGGGAATAAGGTAAAGGGCAAATGCACCCCTGACCGTTAAGTCCAGTCGCGGACGGCTCTAGGGTTGTGGCGCTCATCTCGCTTTACTGGTCGAGGAAGCCAGCATACAGCTTCCGGGTCATGTGGCCAGCATGACTAAGCCGCTTCTGGCGAACCAGAGCAGCGCACGGAAAGGCCGTTTACCTTCCCGCTGGAGCGGTACCTATTTATCTACTTGCACTTTGATGTGCTTTCAAACTGCTAGCTGAGCAGGAGCAGGGACCGAGCAACGGGAGCTCACCCCGTTGCAGGGATTTGAACCGCCGACCTTCTGCAAGCCCTAGGCTCTGTGGTTTAGACCACAGTGCCGCCTGCATCCCTGTGAGGGGGAATAGAGGTCTCCTAACAACACACTTAACAAAATAATACTTCCCAGAATTGTTTCGGGGAAGTTGCGGCTCTTAAAAGTGGCACAATACTGCTTTAAATGTGTAGTGCAGATGGTGGCCCTAGTTGGGTAGAGTTTGGTGCTGATAGTGCCCAAGGTTACAGGTTCGATCCCCATATGGAACAGCTGAATATTTCTGCATTGCAGGAAGGTGATCCTCAGGGTTTCTTCCAATTCTACAATTCTATGATACACACACACATTTGGCAACAGATTGTTTCCAAAAGTGTTTTTTTTAAGGAAAATAGGAAAGTGCCCTATACCGAGTCAGGCTACTTGTGCATCAAGCTTAGAGTTGTCAACTTTGACTGGCAGTGGCTCTCCAGGATGTTGAGCAAGCACCTTTCCCATTGCTCAGCTGCAGAGTGTGTGGGACTTTGTATGCAGAAAAGTTCAGGTTCCATCCCCCCTATCTCCATTTAAAAGGATCAGGTGGTGGTTGGTGGGGAATAGACCTGAGAGCTGCTTCCAGCCAGAGTCGACAATATTGGGTTTGACAGCTTCCGCTATTCCATCATCCGCTACCTGGGTTGTTGTTTTTAATGGATATGTCAGGGATTGAACCTGGGACCTTCTGCATGCAATGCAAGTGCTCTTCCTTTGAGCTCTCGGCCTTCTCCATTAAAAACCTTCCAGCACTTTGAATGAATGAATGAATGAATGAATGAATGAAGCTGGGGATAAAGGAAAGGGAGGGAGGAGATGGCAAGAGGGGCCCAGACTCACACTGCTTGTCTGGGGTCTCTTGAAAAGCAGATGGTGGGAACTGAATCTATGGCATCACAAACGCACAGCACAAGATCTTCACATGGGTTATACGATGGGTAACATGGTACAAAATGAACATATTACAACTGTGCAGAACCACCTTGCCTCCCCAAATGAGGTGGATCAGAACTACTGTAATTGGTAAACACCGCCAATTAAAAAGCGAGGCTCCATTATAAGCAGCAGTGTTAAAAAAAAGAGAGAGAGAGTTCTCAAAAGGCAATTTTAAAAGTCTGTACTACAAAAGTTAAAACCACATGGTTTTTTATTGGAGGTGGGATAATACACCATTAGTAGGAATAATAACCTAAAAATGTAGCATCAACACCAACAACTGGGAAACACTGGCCTGTGAGGTCTCCAGTTGGAGAACAGCCTTTACCAAAGGTGTCATGGGCTCTGAAGATGCTCGAACTCAGAACAAGAGGGAGAAATGCGCTAAGAGGAAGGCACATTTGGCAAACCCTCACCGTGATCAACTCCTGCCCGGAAACGTATGTACCCACTGTGGAAGGACGTGTGGATCCAGAATTGGCCTCCACAGTCACTTACGGACTTACTGTTAAAACCGTGTTCATGGAAGACAATCTTACTCAGCTACAAGTGATCGCCAAAGAAGAATTAGTAGGAATACTAACCTGTCTCTCAATATCTCCCAGCAAAGTGCTGGCCCCCAGGCGAAAGAGTTCTGGCTTTAGCCACTCATCTCCTAGTTCTTCCTTCATCAGCGAGAGCCAGATCAGGGCATCTTTGGCCGTGCGAATGCCTCCCGCAGGCTTAAAGCCAACCTTGATTTAAGAAAGAACAGGAAACAGGAAATTAAAATAAATACAGGAAATTGGCCTAGATAGGAATCTGCATATCCGTATACAATATCCGTATAATGGTATCCTGCCCCCACTGGAGACTCAGTGTCTACATGCGCCCCAGTAAGATTTGGAAGGCTGTCAAGAGATGAGGCCTCATCTGTGGTGGCCTCTCATCTATGGAACTCGCTTCTATATGAATTCCCTACTTAGCCCCTTTTGGTTCAGGCATTTATATCCTATGATTTTTATTCAGCTCTGTAAAAGCGTAACACATACAGTCGTACCTTGGAAGTCGAACGGAATCCGTTCCGGAAGTCCATTCAACTTCCAAAACGTTCGACTCCTGCAGCCAATTGGAAGACACGATGGACGTTCGGGTGCCAAAGAACGTTCACAAACCGGAACAATCAATTCCGGGTTTGCGGCATTCAGGAGTCAAAATTTTCGTCTCGCAAGGCGTTCAGGATCCAAGGTACGACTGTATTGAAAAAGAAACAGAAAATTGATAGCACCGCATTCATAATTGGGTATTTCAGCATCTGGGGGATCACATACTCCCTGTCTCTAGCTTGTCCGCCTTACTTTTCCCCAAACACAGCTCCTCTCCATGACCTTTCCTCAAGGGGAGGGCCATAGGTTCAGTGGGCAAACATCTGTTTTACATGCACAAGGCTCCAGGTTCAATCCCCTACATGAAACCCAAGAGTTGCTGCAAATCAGTGTATGCACTGAGCTAGATGGACCAATGGTCTGACTCTGTGTCAGGCAGTTTCATATAATGTACCGGAGGCTCCTCCTCATGTTCCCACAACTTTCAGGAATGCGCAGAGAAGCGGGCCTCAGAAACACCGATATACAAACAGTAGCTCTGTCAGGGGGACTCCTTACAGGGAGTCTCCCCCCATCATCCTGACACCAGCACTTCGCCCAGCAGCACTTCGCCCAACAATGCCTTATGAGGAAAGGCTTAGGGAGCTGGGTATGTTTAGCCTGGAGAAGAGAAGGTTAAGGGGTGATATGATAGCCATGTTCAAATATATAAAAGGATGTCATATAGAGGAGGGTGAAAGGTTGTTTTCTGCTGCTCCAGGGAAGCGGACACGGAGCAATGGATTCAAACTACAAGAAAGAAGATTCTACCTAAACATTAGGAAGAACTTCCTGACAGTAAGAGCTGTTCGACAGTGGGATTTGCTGCCAAGAAGTGTGGTAGAGTCTCCTTCTTTGGAGGTCTTTAAGCAGAGGCTTGACAGCCATATGTCAGGAATGCTTTGATGGTGTTTCCTGCTTGGCAGGGGGTTGGACTGGATGGCCCTTGTGGTCTCTTCCAACTCTATGATTCTATGATTCTATGAGTCAGGAGGAGGGAATGAGGAATGGAGCGGAATGGAGAGAGGGCTCAGTGAGGTGTCTGAGCCCTGGCAACGCTAGGGGGAACAGAGCGTGCAGGAGGGGCTCAGAGATGTGTCAGAGCCCTGGCACTGCTCTGGTCGAGGGTCAGCGGATGAGGGACTCAGCGAAACGTCAGAGCCCAGGCGCCGCCCCAGCCAGCAAGAGGGGAAACCTCTCCTTCCGGCGCCCGAATTGAGGCGCACGCCAACACGTAGGGCGAAGGGGCAGCGTTTTGGGGTGCCCAGGCTTTTACGCTGGCCGAAAAGCAGGAGGAAGCCATTGCCGGGTTCTGAATCGGACTAGGCAGTCATGTTATCTGTTATCTCTGCACTGTAAATAGTATGCACAATAAAATCCTTAAAGACAGTGCGGACCAGAGCGTCTTTACTCAAGAGTGGCCGCAACAACCCTCCATCTGCAACCCTTTGGATTCTGGCTGCCATCTTGGGTTTGGTTTCTTTTAGTTAAAACATTCATGTTCCCCGCAAATAATTACATTTATTTTCACCCAAAGCTACCTATTACTATCCTGTCTCTCATTCTGTTTGCCGACTTTCTACAGAATCCATCTGACTGCCAGAATGCACCACACACACACATATATCTATATATAATAAATGTTTCATTCAAGAGCTGAAAAAGTCGGGCTACTTTCCCCCTGCTGTTTCACAGCATTTCATTATTTTGTTTAATAAGTTCATCTCCTTGAGAATTTTTTCTCGTCACCTTATATTATTAAAAGTAATAAGTTTCTCTGGACTGGGGGATTTCCCAACAGAAAAACCAATTTGTGTGTGTCCTTCAATAATGACAGGAAAAGATTATTTCCCATTATGCTGCACACTTTTCATATCACTGCCGCAGCTTATCATTCAATAAATGTTACCCTGCCACCCGCTTCTGTCCTCGGAAGAAGTTTAATTTCTACATTAACCTGTTTTTATTGGCCAACGCCTTGTTGGAAAAGCATCTGTACAGCAGCCAAATTGGTTTGTTAAGGAAACCATTTAGAAATCTCTTGTCAGTGATAAAATTGTCTTCGTTTAATAAAAAGGATATAAACTCAGTTTACATCTAATTTTTATTATTATTATTTCCTGAGCAGGTGCATGCACCACACACTTTTGGTTAATAGAACTTTAAACACACACACGTCTGCTTAAATGAACGATAAATTAAACAGTTATTTTAATGACATGCAAAACCTCCATGGAGGCAAGGCATAGGACCAAGTTACATGTGCTACCACCGCCCAATTACCACAGAGCCTTGAGACAATACACAATAGTTGCCACAGCAGCTCAAAACAAAAGGTGGCGCCTTCTATGAAGTGCCCAAGTATCATTACTTAAAGCCCAGAGGATTCACCAGCTTGCACAATGGTTAGGGAGGGTATCTCTATCCAAGGAGTCAGGTGTGTGTTTATATGCCAAGCAGCAGGAGTTGGCATTATTGGCACGTGATGAGGTCCATCCCCAAGCAGAAGGGCTGGGTCATGACCCTGGAGTCACATTTCCCATCTTCAGGGGAGGAGACCAAGGATTCGACTGAAGCAGAGTTGCTCCTCCTACCGTGTTTCCCCTTTTTTAATACGTAGTCATAAAGTAAGCCAGGGCAGGATTTTTAAGCAGTTGTGAAATCTAAGACACCCCCTGAAAATAAGCCATACCTTGTTGCGTTCCTTTAGAGCGCAAGCGCTCGCCTGGCAGGGTAGAGTTACACGGAGGGATGCGGAGGAGGGAAAGCGTTCCCCCCTCCCCCATCCCTGCCAGTTTCCATGTCCTGAGGCTGAGCGGCGGCGGGAGGCCCGCGGGTCCTTCCGCGCCGCCAGGGCGACGGACGCCGGCGAGAGCGCTGCTGGCTCCTTCCGTGCCGACGGAGTGTCGTGGGCTGCATGGCCCAAAGCTGAGCGGCGGCGGGAGGCCCGCAGGTCCTTCCGCGCCGCAGGGGCGACGGACGCCGGCGAGAGCGCTGCTGGCTCCTTCCGTGCCGACGGAGTGTCGTGGGCTGCATGGCCCAAAGCTGAGCGGCGGCGGGAGGCCCGCAGGTCCTTCCGCGCCGCAGGGGCGACGGACGCCGGCGAGAGCGCTGCTGGCTCCTTCCGTGCCGATGGAGTGTCGTGGGCTGCATGGCCCAAAGCTGAGCAGTGGTGGGAGGTCCGCAGGTCCTTTCGCGCCACCGGGGTGACGGGCGGCGAGAGCACTGCTGGCCCCTTCCGCCGGATCAAGGAAGCGGCCTGCCGGGTCGGTGCCCAGCAGCGCCGCGCGGAGCACCAGATCGAGTAAGCGGCCTGCAGAGTCAGCGCCCAGCAGCGCCGCACAGAGCACCGCCTCCTCAATCCAGCTCGGGGCTGCTGGGCACTGACTCGATCTGGTGCTCCGCGCAGCGCTGCTGGGCACCGACCCGGCAGGCCGCTTCCTTCATCCGGCTGAAGGGGCCAGCAGTGCTCCCACTGCCATCCGTCATCCCGGCGGCGCGGAAGGACCCGCGGACCTCCCGCCGCCACTCAGCTTCGGGCCATGCAGCCCACAACGCTCCGGCGGCGCGGAAGGGACCAGCAGCGCTTCCGCCGGCGCCCTGGTGGCAGGGAAGGACCCGCGGACCTCCCGCCGCCACTCAGCTTCGGGCCATGCAGCCCACGACGCTCCGGCGGCGCGGAAGGGACCAGCAGCGCTTCCGCCGGTGCCCTGGTGGCAGGGAAGGACCCGCGGACCTCCTGCCGCCGCTCAGCTTCGGGCCATGCAGGCCAACCAGACCCAGTAGGCCGCCTCCGGGATCTGGCAGCAGCAGGAGGCGGCTTGCTGCGCGTCCCGAGCCCTGAGCCAGCAGGACCCAGTAAGGAGGTACCGTACTTATAGTAACAATAAAAAAGACACCCCCCGAAAATAAGCCATAGGCTTATTTTCTTGAGTGAAATAAACATAAGACGGTGTCTTATAATGTGGGAAACACGGTATTTGAGGTTCGGCCAGACGGTGACTGCTGCTGAAACAACATTCCTGCTCTGCTCGTTTTTGAGCCCTGCATGGAGCTGTCCAGGGTGCCAATGAAGCCTCGCTTCTGCACTGCTGAGCCCATTGCTCAACGAGAAAGAACTGCCCAAGGCAAAAATCTGGAGCTCCCTGCCCCTTCTGCTCCAACTCTGGGCTGCCCCAGCCTCTTCACCTTCTATTTCTCCAAGTAAGAGCACAGCAACAGGCGTGAGGAGGAGCTTGCCACACCCTCTCCCTCTGGGCCATAGTACAGAGTGGGCCCCAAGGGGGTGGCACTGAGGAGGACGTAGGCCTGTTCCAAGAGCAGGGCATATTGAGGACATCTTACACAGAGATTCCACCAAACCCCAGTGCCAACATTGCCAGATATCAAGGCGGTGGTGCTCTCACCATGCTCACTGAAGAATTGAGCGAACATTTCTCCACCCCCCCCAAAAAAAACATGTTTCAAGGGAACCTCAGAGCAGTGACCATTGAGTAAAAGGCCGAAGGAATGGGGTGCGATGTCCCTAGTGAAGAGGTGGTTCTCTTGCAAGAATCAGAGAGCAAGTACAGGATGACACAGCCAGGTTACTCCTACTGCCAAACTCTATGCCTTCCACCCTTCCACATACACATGACTAGGAAACAAGCCGCACCAGCAACAAAATGTTGCTGCATAAAATGCTCTTCTACAAACTCTGCAATCATACTATTTCCCATTCTATCCCTGCTCCTGCCCACTTTTCCTGCCCATCAGTCAGTCAGCGTTCAGCAGCCACCAAGCAGTCCTCGCTGGAGCGTTTTCAGGGTTCGCAACCTCCGTCGTCGTAGTATTTTTCCTCCAAATGTATTTTTACTTCTGCAAGCCTCTGGGTTCTCCCAAAGCTACTAATATCACCCCCTTGTGGCCAGATGGTGCTGCTTGGGCTACGTAAGTCAAGAGAATGAGTTTTCTATTAGAATACAAGATTGGAGATATTTGCTTCTCATTCTTCTGAGATAAAAGGTCTTCAAAAAAGTCCTATTCTGTATGAACCCTCCGTCCTGTCTCTGGGCTTCCATTCAGAAGGAGAAAGCACTACAGCTCTGTGTCACAGCCGGTCAGTGTGGTGTGGTGTATAACTTAGAGGAGTGTAGCTCAAACTTGGGTCCTGAGCTGTATTTGGACTACAACTCCCACCATCCCTAACTATCAGCGGTCTGGGATGATGGGAGTTGTAGTCCGACAACAGCTGGGGACCCAAGTTTGAGAAACACTGGGTTAGAGAGTATCAGGCTAGGAAGAGGAGGAGGAGGAGGAGGAGGAGGAGGAGGAGGAGGAGGAGGAGGAGGAGGAGGAGGAGGAGGAGGAGGAGGAGGAGGAGAAGAAGAAGAAGAAGAAGAAGAAGAAGAAGAAGAAGAAGAAGAAGAAGAAGAAGAAGAAGAAGAAGAAGAAGAAGAAGAAGAAGAAGAAGAAGAAGAAGAAGAAGTGGTAGAGTAGGAGTATGGATTTGATATCCCGCTTTATCACTACCCTAAGGAGTCTCAAAGCGGCTAACATTCTCCTTTCCCTTCCTCCCCCACAACAAACACTCTGTGAGGTGAGTGAGGCTGAGAGACTTCAGAGAAGTGTGACTAGCTCAAGGTCACCCAGCAGCTGCATGTGGAGGAGTGGAGAAGCGAGCCCGGTTCACCAGATTACGAGTCCACCGCTCTTAACCACTACACCACACTGGCTCTGAGGAGACACCAGTTCAAATCCCCCACTCTGCCAGGAAGCTCACTTGGGTGACCAGGGTCTAGTCACCATCTTTCAGTCTCACCTTGCTTATAGGGTTGTCATGAGGAAAACAATGGGTGGGCGGGGGGGGGGGGGAGAAACGGTTTATGGCACTTTGGTGGAGCGGCAGGATAAAAATGTAGGTAGTTAATAAATAGGTCTGGCAGTTCAGAGACCCTAAAGCATGGATAGAGGAACCTGTGGCCTTCTAAATCTTGCTAGATCACAACTCTCATAATTCCCGACTGCTAGCCATGCAGGTTTGGGCTCATGGGACTTGGAGTCCAACGAAGTCTGGAGGGCAACAGGGAAGCTTTTCATATTCGATGTTTTGGTGTGCTTATTGTTGGGCTCCTTGATCACTGCAGATGGTGACAGCAGTCACGAAATTAAAAGACGTCTGCTTCTTGGGAGAAAAGCAATGACAAACCTAGACAGCATCTTAAAAAGCAGAGACATCACCTTGCCAACAAAGGTCCGTATAGTTAAAGCTATGGTTTTCCCAGTAGTGATGTATGGAAGTGAGAGCTGGGCCATAAAGAAGGCTGATCGCTGAAGAATTGATGCTTTTGAATTATGGTGCTGGAGGAGACTCTTGAGAGTCCCATGGACTGCGAGAAGATCAAACCTATCCATTCTTGAGGAAATCAGCCCTGAGTGCTCACTGGAAGGACAGATCGTGAAGCTGAGGCTCCAATACTTTGGCCACCTCATAAGAAGAGAAGAATCCTTGGAAAAGACCCTGATGTTGGGAAAGATTGAGGGCACAAGGAGAAGGGGACGACAGAGGATGAGATGGTTGGACAGTGTTCTCGAAGCTACGAACATGAGTTTGACCAAACTGCGGGAGGCAGTGGAAGACAGGAGTGCCTGCCGTGCTATGGTCCATGGGGTCACGAAGAGTCGGACACGACTAAACGACTAAACAACAATTGTTGGAAGCCGCCCAGAGTGGCTGG